>NC_040031.1:12587841-12613095 GCF_000972845.2 Larimichthys crocea
AAATGTTTGCCTGTTCTGTTTTTCTTTAACCCCAAAGCCTATGTCAGTGTCACGGTGGACAGAGACCATAAGGCTGCAGCACACTTTTACTTGAGTGGTTTACCTGTATTGCATAAGGGCTCTTAGACACTGATGGACACCGAGAATGTTGAGCCCATGACCTTTCAGTCTCCAGACAGATGATCTGTCTCAGCTGTTGGAATTGAGGTCTCCACAACATGGTCAGACATAGAAGGCAGGCTTTGAGAAATAAACAATAAGAGAGCTTTTTACAGCTGCAGACATCCTCAACAGATGTATTTATAGCCTTGTTTCATGCATCTTTTGTTTGAACTAAATGGTTTCCTCCGTGATCTAGTCCTTTAGGACAGCTTTATTACAGCACCACATGCGCTGAATCTTTGTAGCCAAGGAAGTCTTTGAAATGTGTTTAGAAACGTGTTTGGCATATTTACTCCCACCCCTTCAATGTAGTTAACTGTATTTGCATGTTTGTATTTGCAGGACTGCGAGATGCCGGCCTGTCCGTGGGCCTCTCCGGCACAAAGCACGCCTCGACCTGACAACTCGGCTCAGCTCCTGACTCAGTGGAGATACGGCTCCTGGACAGCGGTAAGAAAACAAATAGGTTTTATTGGGTCTATCAGAGCACATTACGGCCCGGTAGGTTTACCTTACAGAGTCCAGAAAATATACAAAAGCAATGCGGTTTTTGTTAAGCGGTAAACAAATTCTTGTGCTGTCATGTCACTGTTCATCTCAGGATATAGCTCGAAGGGAAATGATTGGCTGGACAAAGAATCCAAAATGAGAACGCTGATGAAAAAGACTGTATACAAACATACGTGTGTGTGTTTTAATATACGAAAACCACACTCCAGTAATGATGCGTCTGCACGCGTTTGCAAATATTAGGTTTACCTATCAAACTTTATTGTACATCACAACATTCCTTCAGCTAGTACAGCACCATGATCCTCTTTGGCATTGTCTCTTTTACCCCCTGCTGCATTTACACACTTACACACACTTACACACACACAGGCTCCGCCGTCTGGGCTGAGAGGCCCCTCTGTCTCTTTGATACTTTGCATTGTTAGTCGTCGCAAATGAAAACCAGATTTCATCTAAACACGAGTCTACGGTTTCTAAGATTGAACCCCGTCTGTCAATCTGAAAGCCGGTATGAGCTCACATGTCAAAGAGGCCAGCGCCAGTGTGGTCTTAGAGACACCCACACACATAATACACACAACACATGCATATGCACCCACCCCCCTCCTGAGAAGCGGAACTGCCATCCTCTTCAGGGTATCACTGATATGAGAGGGGATATTAACATGCCTATTTGAGCTGGAGCCATTTGATTGCATTTGGTATTCATCCCATCACAAATGTTTACTGTGATGTCCCATTGAGGTGGCACCGGTCCAGCTATAGAATACAAGCAGGTGAAAGTTGATCAGGGAGTCGTTTCAGGACACCTGGTAAAGAATCCACAATGTAACACATTGTATAGTCCAGAGAGACTTGCTTGCATCAACGTATTGTTATGGAAAATATAGTCAACACACAGAAAGTCATCAAAAATCAACTCACCTTACACCCACTTTGTGCTCTTTTATACAAAAAGAGGCTATTTGATAGCTTCAAATTTAACATAATTGCAGTATCTGGGTAATTATATATCTACTACAGCCCTGCAGATTAGATACTATACTACTATAGACCCGTAGATATGATTGTATAGAGTATATAGTATGCTCTTGTTATCATTCTGGGCTGCCAGTTTCTTGAAATTGTATGGCACAGCTTACACGGCACTCAAAACCAGCCAATTTTGTGGTGCATTTTCTAAACTCTACCTCATGATAATTTCATAATAATCAGGAAAGATTGCAGAATGCAGTTGGTGAATTCCACATGAGACAAATATTTATCTCTGGTATCTGCATATCCTACAGTGCTCGGTGTCCTGTGGCAAGGGGAAGCGGGCGCGTTATGTCAGCTGCAGAGATGCCCAGGGAGGAGTGGCTGACGAGTCACACTGCGCCCACCTGCCTCGCCCCCCGGAGACCTCAACCTGCTTCAGCCCCTGCGGCCAATGGCGCGCCGGGGAGTGGTCTCCTGTGAGTGAAAACAGCCATCACTGTGTCCAATCAATACAGATGTTTTCCGTTTTGAGTAATCACTCGCATGTTCATCTTTCCAACGATGTTCAAAACTAAATCTCTGAAACAAAATGGTCATTTGCTACTGCTGTGATCTCGTGCTGTTAAGTACTGATTCGTGAATTTCAGCATGACAAGAGTGCACTCTGAGGCCACTAAAACACCAGCAGTGGGAGGGTTGCAGTTAGAGAGAGCCGGGGGTGATTTACGGCGATACCGCCATGATCTTTTAATTGTGTGCTAATGTGAAATAAAAGAGTCTAAATGAGATATCTCTGAGGATAAAGCCTTCAGTTCATTAAATTGATGTCATTTTAAGTTGATTTCTTCTCCCGTTGTGGTCGCGGTTACAGACTCTTGGGGCTTCACATCACAAGGCTTCACATCATGAATCAATACATGGGAGCAATCAGTGAAAACAACACTCCCCAAACTTGGCTGATTTAGAATCTGGTAAATGTCCTACAACGATGTCACTAGAGAAATAAATGGAAGAAACGCTGGGGAAAGGAATGCAAGCTGGAAGAATGTAAACAAAGATTACATGTCAACATACAGTATTGTGACATTTAGGAAGTATAGAATCATCAGTTTATTACTTGGTTCTCGTAGCAATGTTTGAACTTTAATGAGATTCCAGCTTTTGCTTGTGAAATCGACAGCCCCTCACCT
The DNA here is from genome assembly GCF_000972845.2 of Larimichthys crocea. Lineage (NCBI taxonomy): Eukaryota > Metazoa > Chordata > Actinopteri > Sciaenidae > Larimichthys > Larimichthys crocea. The sequence continues at coordinate 12,590,685 of NC_040031.1, forward strand.
CAGTTGCACTCCCCTCTCCACCCCCAGTGTTCAGCGACTTGTGGCGTGGGAACAGTCACCCGGCAGGTTGTCTGCTCTAACTACCACCAATCAGTGGACCAGTCTTTCTGTGACCCGGATGAGAAACCTGCAATAGAACAAGAGTGTAACGCCGCACCCTGCTCCTCGATCTACCACCGTCAACGCATCAACGACCAGCCCTACGGATATCCCCAGGATCCAGGACGCCATCCTGGACACAGCAGCTGGAATGTACCCTCAGCAGACAACCAGTGGAGGACCGGACCCTGGGGCGCAGTATGTTTGACATGTGATCTTTGGGGAAATAGAGCTGTTTACATGGCTTGTGGGCTATTCATTTTAGGAAATTACAATCAGAATTTGCATAATTTATGGGAAACCAAAAGATCTTTTTGAACTTTCATGAGAAAGCCAACAAAGAATGAATGGACAGCATAGTGCATGGTGCATATAAGGTGTTGTCAGGCATGTGTGTGTCTGTAAACACATTCTTGTGAACACACTTAGGTAGCAGATGGTTCAATTTCTCAGGGCAGAGGGCCATACATGGTAAAGCACTTCACAAACAGCACCAAGGGATAAATTTGCAATGCATACTAAGGACTGCAGAGTGTATATATAGTCTGTCAGTGTATGTATAGACGTTCAGGACTGTGTAACCAAGAAAAATTCTAGGTTAGCTCAGACTTGACCCTTTGACTGAAATTAAACGGACACAAACAAACCCAAAATGCTAGACACAGTTCAAGCTCGAGGCTTTGTTTTTGTTCTGTTCACATAGTGCTATTTTGGCATCCATTTTGCCGTCAAATTGCCCTTATATACCCAGATCACCATTATCGCAAACACTAACGCAAAGAGTTATTTTAGCTTTACATGGAAATTATAGCTCTGTGTGTTGTTTTAAAGCGAGAACCTGCTCCCTGCTAAGGGATAATTGACAAAAAGTGGTCAATTTTAAATAAAATGCCAACTTTTGGCACATAGTGTTTGGTGTTTTTCTTTTCAAACAAGCACAACTCAGTTAACAGATGGGTGTTTTTTTTATTTATTTATTATTTCTATCGAAATTCATGTTTTCTTTTTACTGCGAAACCCTATTTTAGAGTAGATAAATGTTTTGTGGGCTTTTATCTTTTTTTTCTGAAAGCCATGCAAAGACGGTTGTTCTATTTTCTAAACCCCCAAACCCCCCCCAGCAGAGGCATTCATCCCAGTACACTGTTCAGTCTCACATAATGAACTTGACTGAAAGCACTGCTGTTCAGGCTCACTCTGTGCTGTCCTCCCTCACATATAGAGAGCACTGAGTGTACTCACTCCCATTGACAGTGGGGATGTGTCATTTTAATTGGATGCAGAGCGTACCTACTGCTCTGTTCAAGGCAGTTTTGTTCGGTGTTTGAGATCGTCCTTCATGGACTGATGTTTTCCATCTTTGGAAGATCTTTTTGAACAGTGCAGCTGAGATTAGTCTTGGTTAGACTCAAAGGTAAAAATCGGCATAACAGGATGTGTATTTGTGTGTTTGTATGTGTATGTGTGCACCTTCAATTTTCTGGGATCAAAGATCAAATTTGAATAAGTAGAAGCTGTAAAATCCTTGTCAATGTTACAAAGATGGGCCAAATGCTTTTTTACTATTTTTAAACTGTGAGTTGGCTTTCACAGATAAGTATGGTGTTTATTCACTCACACTAGGCCTTGCATGCATAAAGTATCTGTGCCTTTGCCAAAGTTCAAACAAATTAAGACTAAATTCACCCAGTTATGGCCTGTGAGTTTAGGCATATTTGTGTCTCTGTCCGTTGTAGTCCTCACTGACACGCTCTATGTGCTCTGCAGTGTTCCAGTACCTGTGCAGGAGGCTTCCAGAGGCGAGTGGTAGTCTGTCAGGATGCTGACGGACGCAGCAACAGTTACTGCGATGAGAGGGTCAAACCTGCCGAGTCCAAGAGCTGCGACTCTGGACCCTGCCCACTGTGGAACTACGGCGTCTGGGGAGAGGTGAGGACAAATCACCAAGTTCAAAACATCCTTTTGGTTGTTGTGAATCTTATTTCCCACATAAACTCAATTAAATTCTGTCTGTTATGACTTCTCAGTCTGTACAGTATGTGTACTTACAAAACACAGGAATTTGTCCAGTGTCTGTTATTTAGGTCGCTGGTCTCATAAAGTCATACACATTATAAGACACATTATTATATTATAATGTAGTTACTTAATGTAATTGTTATTAAATGCCTTTTTTTTCTTTGCTAACCTCAGTGCACTCAGACCTGCGGTGGAGGGAGGAAGACTCGCCTGGTGGTTTGTCAAAGGCCGAACGGCCAGAGGCTCAACGACTACAACTGCGACGTCCTGGACAAGCCGCCCGACATGGAGCAATGCAACCTGCAGCCCTGCCCGGGCTCTGCCTCCTGGCACCGCCGACCATGGAAGCCGGTACGATAGTGCTAACTCAATTTCCTCCAACACTTATCTTCCTCACTGAGGGCGCGTCACTGTGAGTAGACATGGTGCTAAAATGACTTCAGACGTGTGTACTGAGTGTGTTTTTAGCCTGAAACTGTGGGAGGTTTTGAAGCGAACGCTGGGTAACTCTCGCCACTGTTGGCTAGAAAGCTCAAGCCCACCCAAATGGGCCCTGCAGTGGCATGGTGCTGATTAGAATCAAGAAAAAAAAAGAGAAAATCCAGAAAAACACAATGCTGCTCCACTTAGGGGTTCATTAAAAACACATGGATCCCATTTTGAGCCAAGACTCCAAATTAAAACCTATAAATTAGGACAGTGTTGTCCAACAATGCCATATATTTGTAGAGGCATAACTCTAGAAGATATTTATTTCATATATGAGGCGTGAAGTAAATGTTCTGTGTTGTTATTGCTGTCTTCACCCTGTATCCGAAGTACACAAGTGTATATTTGTGTATAAGAGTTAATATTATGACCTTTATTGAACAGCAACAAGTGAAATTCAGTGTATTTTGTATATGTATCTTTGTACAGTATGATTCTGTTTTACAAGTAGCTAGTTTTCGTTACCGAATATTATATTTAATATTTTTGCTGGTGCTTTTGGTCAGACCTCTCATATCTCTCTATGAGTAAATACAGGTTGTACAGAGGAAAATATTTTCAAAACATGTTTCAGTCGTATCTTTTTTTCTTTTCTTTTTTTTTTGGATAATGTGTTTTTTTAAAGTTGAAATGCAATTTAGAACGGCTTCATCTCTCTTAGGTTAAACTATATCGAATCATCTACGTTCATCACGATAACAGAGTAAACTATTAAACAAAAGATCCAAAATCTATCATATAAACACATAAACACATAAAATGCACAATGACTGAAAAATAACCAGTATAGGAAATATTTCTTCCTAAAATATAAATTGCTATTTTATGTTTCAATAAGGTATATTGTCCGGTATTATAACGTAGTCTATATCACATAGGAAAACAGGCTTAAATGCTTTTAAACTACACTCTAATTACATATTCGTAGATCTTTCTTCACCTGGTTCTTACTTTATACTATCAAGCCATTGAGCATGAGCAAAAACTACACTCACTACAGAATGGTCATATTATGTGTTGACGGAAATGTTCAGATATGATGCCAATCCTAACATCATAACTGAGGAATTCAGTCTGAGGTTTAATTAATCACATTTTAGTGACATTGTGATATTCTGTCATTATGATATGGTGCTATTAAATTTTACATTATAAAATGGTGCATTGTCGGTATCATGAAGACAGAGTTTTATCATATTTCTGAGCTCAGAAAAAGTGTATTTATTCTGATAATGGTAGGCAGCATCAGTGCAGCTTACTGAACATGAAACTGTCAGCGCAGGTTATCATTGAGCCGTTTCCGTTTCTCATCATTTTCCATAACGCAAACAAAAGCACACAGATACCTCCTCCTTACAGAGTTATCGTCATTTGTTGCTGTGTCTCTTTATTCTTTTGGCCAGTTTTTTTGTATTTCTGAAGGATTTTTTTTTTCTTTTTTCAAATTAAACTTATTTATTTGTTTACAATAGATTATTACTTGTTGCAGCTTTAATGCTTTAATGTTTTTTTGTCACCAGTTTAGGCAGATGTAACACTGAACTTGAATTATTTGTCATTATACACACATGTCACATGAACACTCCTGGTTGGGGCCTTTTCCTAAGATCAACATGTTACTCTAAAAGTATGCACGTGCAACAATCGTACATCAGTGACTTTGGTCCTTTTTTGTACTCTTGTCAACCAGTACAAAGCATGAACAATAGGTTTTAGTTGCTTTTACCTGTTATAGCCTTAAATAGCAATTACACACCTGCTGAAAATCTCTTCAGTGGTTAAAACCTTGACTTTGCTGCAGGGATGTAGAGGTGTACTTCAGGGTCGGTCAGTACATTATGACATCACTGATAGGTGCGGTTTCACCCGTAAACTGAAGATGTGCAGTGAGATTCAGTGATATCCAGCCTGGTAGTGAGTTACTCTTTAATGTGAAAAACTAGTTTCCAGTCAGACTTTGACTCCACAATGGATCTACAGTAACTTTGCTACAGTATGTGTTGAACTCAGGCACTCTGTCGGTTGTGCAGCTTTGCAGATTCAGGCTCCTGCAAGACAATCTGTGATCAGTTTTAAAATGTGACATGTAAGCACCCTGAATTATATTATTTTGGTTAAAGGGAACATAAACTTATTATGACACATATTTCAGGTCAAGTGTTGCAGCTGGGTCTGTATTTATGTCGTTGTCCTCTCAGTGAGGATGTCTGCAGTCTCCTCCTTTTGTTCCTTTGCCTCTCTCGCTGTGTGTGTCATACTCAACCAAGACATCCACTACAACAAAGACTCCTCAGCAATGGCAGTTTCACTCCCACTCCGTTCTTTTTTTTCCAAACCCTGTGGTGCAAAGTTACCAAACTCAAGGGAGCAACTCAACTTTATTTTGCATATTTTGGTTCGTTGTTGTTCTTTTTGCTATTTATTTCATTCACGTGCAAAAATACATAAACATGTTGAATTAGCTTTTTTCCCATTGTAAATATTATTAAAGAAACATAACTGTGAAATTTGTGTTGTTTCTCAATGCAATATTTTACTGACAAAGAAAATGCAGGACTGTACCTTTAACGACTTCAGCGCTCTGAAGGAAAAGCACAGTTTGTGTTAGGTTAACAACTTATGTCAGGAAGTGCACAATTTATGTTAGACATCACCCTAGGGAACTGCTTTACAAGATGGGAAAACAAAATAAGACACAGCACGCTACAAGAGGGCAAAATTTGGGATATATAGTTTATTGCTTCAGCAGGAGAACAGGTTTTGTTTAGTCACAGTAATTATTCCTTCGTAAACAGTATCTTAATACTAATATACTAATACACAATCCATGTGCAGTAGGTTTATGCAGTATACAGTGTATAGGTGAGTTACTGTAAACAGCCCATAGAAAAGACTTAACTTGTAGGTCATTATGTGGTATTTAGGTATTTGACCCTCAATTGACTTCACTCTGTTTAGCACCCATTTTAAGTAGTCCTTGTATTAATTAAGTCTTTGGAGGCATACTTAAAATCTGTTTCTATACCATACTAGTACATACCTCTGCATAATGTAGTGTAAAAACGCTGCAGGCCTATTCCTTTTAACATTTTATTTTGTAATCTCCCTGGAGAAAACATACACAGTCCAAATCAAACTTTGGCTCTGGGTGGCACATCTGTTTACCATTGCATTAATGGAGCTCTCCGTAATGCATTTGGCAGGAGACCGCTGGAGTATTACTTTTACTACAACAATAATTGGTATTAATTCATGCTGGCAAGGGTTGTTTAGTTGAGGGGATCCAAAAGCAAGCCCTAGAAAGTCAGTATTTAGAATACTTATTGAATTTTGTAGTTGACATAATCCTGCTTTTTTTTTTAGAGGCGGTTGTTCTTTAAAGTGAAACACAAATTAAAACAGCGTGAAAAGGCAATATCAGGCAGTATATTCTGAATAATGTAATAGTTCATATAAATTTGCCATAGGCTTCAACTTAAAATACGCCATATCACTAAATTCTATAATCAGAAACATCTTATGAACCAACTGCAGTGGAGCATTTATTTAATATAGCTTTATATGAAGCGACAGTGTAGTCCACATGCTAGATCAAGTGTTGATCAGAGTGATTTAAACTTAAACGAGAGGCTGACATCCGTTCACACATGTGACTTCTATTATATATTACAGGAAGCCTTTTTCATTTTTAATCAGTTTATAGAGCCAAAATATTAAATATTGCCTGTATGAAATGATAAACATTCAGGAGGCTCTTTTAGAGGCCAGAGGGGGATCAAATGGTCCAGGGTCCTCCTTGTATTACATAACATTGTCAAAATATTTCTCATGGTTTCAAAGCTTCAGGCGTCTTACCTTATGTAATGGCCTCTCCGTTGGTAGTAAAATATTTTTCTACACTAAATTAAAACACTGTCAATAACAGTAAAATGTATCTAATGTATTCTCAAAATATCCAATATTATTGTGCACTGTTTAATCCCTTCTTGGGAACATAGTTAACACATTTATTATCCCTCATAAAGCATTTTAATTCAAGCCATTTCTCCAATCTTGTTAAATATGTTTCAGAGGTACGCTACATTTCTTGGAAATAACCCAAATTACTTGTTAATAACTTGATTAATGATGTTATACTACCATCTTGACAATATTCTTTAATGCTTTGCACGTTGGTAAACATTTGACCAACAAGAGTAACCCTTTATGTTGGCATCCATTTACAGAAAGACAATAATGTCTTTACAATTGCACAGATTTTTCATAGAAGCTTTACTTTAGTTTGTCTCTCAAAGATAATCTGCTAAAAACTAAACAAACAATTGTCAAAACTTTATGCGTTTTCCAAATGCACATCATCAAAACACATTTGTCATATATAAAGAAGAAAAGACACAAAACCATTATCACATTTATTGCACAAATTCAGGATTGCAGACACATAGTTCAACATAAACTATCAGGAATGTAAATATCATTAAAACACTAATGGTAATTACCTTGAAAGCAATGTCGATGTCAAATATGTGCAGCAACAAAAAGGCTGTGTGTGATAAATTGGCAACCAAGGCACCATTTTAGTAATTTATGCCTGTTTGTTGCTAACAAAAACATACCGTTTCCTGTCCAGAGAGGGTTTCCCATGGAGGGGGATCGCAGTTGAGCGTCTGTGAACTAATCATGCTGTTTCAAATGAAATCCACATGCACAACATTGACATACTTGACTTTGGCCTGAGGGTTAGTGGGCATGAACATTCTCCAAACCTGTCACCCTGGGGTCAGTTGGTCGTGACATCATTGGGCTTGTGTTTCCTGATCCTGCCCATATGCCAGTCGAGTGTGAGCAATCTCAGCGGTGGCTGGAAGGTCCCTTGGTCTTCACAAGCATGGCTCTTGTCATGGCTTTAATTTAAATCTGAGTCAGGAGATAATGTTTCATTTCGGCCTTTGAGAGAAAGCAAAATAGTTCAGTTGATGATTTGCTGGTTAAAAGTCAAGCACTATGGCCTACAAATTTTGGCAAACCATTAAGACTTGGGAGGCAGAAAACCAGATGCTGCGAGATGTTATCCGAAGATTCAAAATATTTGGATCACAGCATGGCGTTCACATTAGGAATGGAAGTCTCTTTTAGGTCAAGCAGTTGGATAACATGAAGTTTAACATATTGCACATTGTAATGTAGATTTTCTTTGCCGGCACTTTCATAAATACCCTCGGAAATTGATGTTAATGCTGTCGGAGCAAAGGGAGCAATGCCCCTATCTAAAGAAATAAGAGTTGACCTAGAACCACAATGAGTTTGTTCAGGGCGCTGTGAAAAATTAAGAGAGGAGCCTATCTAGAAAGGGTAGATGTTATATTGTGGGCGATCTGAGTTAGGAGCAGATACAGTGAAATGAGAGTAGACAGGGCGTGAAAGTCTGGAAGCGTTTAGGTTGGTCTACCCGAGGCTCTTCCAATGATAGGGAACATGGCCTCACTTTGACACAGGTAGACAGAGCCTGCTTTTCTTCAACGCGTCGGTCAAGTATTATAAAGTGCTTTTAAGCCTCTAGGAGTCACCTCTTAGACTACACTTAAACAGATATTCTTCTCACATGAGGCTACCACATCAGACTTGATGGGGCCTGGTCCTGTTTGGGCCCGTCGATACTATCAAGTTGATGGAGTGAAATGGAGTTTGTAGGACTCAACATCTCTGTCAAAAAGCTTTTCGCCCCTCTTGCGGGAGAGACAGTGATAAACTGGATGTCATAGCTCACTTGAAGTAACGGGGAGATAATAGTCCTTCATTTCAACTCCAACATACAAGACTGTGTGAGGTTTTAGCTACACCAAAGAGGGTTAGGGATTTAGCTCAATGTGTATCGTAAAATTTCGAGTACGCTGTACTTTCCACGCGACTTAGCAACCTGTCAGATCTACTTAGAATGGTTTTCCTATGATAGCAGGGCCACTGGTCAACAGATGTGAGTAAATTACAGTCAGTCAGTGTCAGTTTTTTTCTTTTCTTTGGTCCTTTCTACACTGGTTACAAAAAGATACCAACATCAAAGCAAAAACCCAACCTTGAGTAATTTCTTGGGGGCTTTTCGCATTTCTTCTCATCATCAAAACTGGCAATTATTTCTTGATGAATGAATGATGAATTGTCAGGTCTATAAAACAAAAAAAGATGTGGTGCTTGGTGGTTGTTTTTTTTAAGTACTATTTTCTATATAAGCATTGTAGAGCTCTAGAAGATGTCATGGAGCATTTTGCATATTAACCACTGCATTATACTTTTGGCAAAACTTCCAGCAGGGAATATTGCCATTGCCTGTAGCTCTTGTCTTGTTTTCTACCATGTTTTGTTTTGGGGGTTTTTTCATGTATGAATGTTTACCATTGATGAAGTCTACAAAAGGATTGTCTGCAAAAAGAATCATCTTAGTTGAGTTTGAAGGGCTCAAACTAAAACCTGATGTTATTTTTTTGATGTTGACAGAAGAAAAATCTGCCTCAAAAACTTTGTAGCTGTGCAAGAATAACAGTTTTCATTTCTTTATTCATTTTCTCATTGACAGTGTTTTTGGGTTGACTTTTGCTCTGATGGAGCCATCTGCCCTATGTCAAGACAAAAAAACCTGACAGTTGATGAAGAGGTTGGGTTGGGATGTCGGTAATTTTGTTACGCCCCAGCCATTTGCATTTAGATACCAAATAATCTCCACATAAGCTCTGCGATAAATGAATTTTCTAAATCGTATTCTATGTGGTAATGGGACACATGCATAGCAGGTGTGGATTTTGGTGGATTTTCCATTACAAAATCAACATAGAACGATATAATTCTGCTTTGCTGTTATCACTTCCTTTATGGTTTTATCTTTTCTTTTCTTGTAAATCTAAACGTGAGGTCAGGATCTCCCCCTTTTTTTTTTTTTTTTGAGCTTTTCCATACTTTCCTCTATGTAAGCTGTGGCAGGCCGGTTGCTATGACAGATTAGAAAAGCAGCTGTGTAACATTTAGCAGGAAGAGGGAGTTAGACTTGAATGTCCCGTGTCAAAGGTCACTGCTTTATAACTTTACGGCTTGGTCTGCTGTTTGTATTTTTCAAGTTCTGGCATCAGGAATGGGCATTTTTCATCGTATCTATAGTTATTCCTCCACATCTGCAGCAGAGTACTGAGCAGTGCTGGACGTTGCACTATAATCTCTATAAACTCTCAGTGGAATGTTTAGACAGATGAAAGAGCTCTGCTGTTTTGTCATTTGGTTTTGACTTATGGCTGCTTGGTGTATCTTTTCTGAGTGGTGTTGACTTAAAAAGGAAACCATGTTGAAGAAACTGTATATGCCTACTCAACTGGCTGTTTATTTAACTCTTTTAAAAGATGACAAAGTCATACTTTGGAGTGCGCAGTGCGGAATATGATGTTTAGTTTTAGCCAATAACAAGTATGCTGCAGTTCCTGCAGCTGTCTGTCTGTCAGGAACTGCGTAGACAGACGGAAAATTATTTCCACATCTTGCAATCAATAATAATAATATGGCAAAATCAGCTTGTCACATCTGAAATTGATCATTGTGTCTTGTCATGTATTATTTGCATGTGATTATATTGGCATACTTTGAAAACTGATGGTACATCATACGTTATTTTTGTAGTTTGAAGCATCTGGTGAGATAAATGGTTGAAGTTAGTTAAGCTCAGCATGAGACGAGGTGGATTTCACACTGCTCCTGTGCATGCTTTCAAACAAAGTCTGTGTGGCTATTTTGTCTTGATGGATAAAAGATCTATGACTCTTGACATTCCTCTGCCCCATGAGGCCGCTCTTACCAGCTGTTCCCATGTTGACAACATGTGTTGTTTTGGCTTCTGTCTTTGAAACCTCCCTGCAAAACAAGACCATGAACAGAAAAGCAGCCCGAGTGTTCTTTGACCCTTTATCTTCCTCCCTCTCGCCTCACTGTTTCGGTCATTTGCAGAGAATGTGGTGACATTGATGAAGCTAAAACAAAAGACAGGACACTATCTGAAAGAACATTCAGTTTCATAATATTCCTACGTGCTGTGTCCTTCATTTGGTGTGCGGGGGGAAATGTAACCACCTTTCATTAGTATATTCTCTATCTCACAGCCTTGACAACATGTAGCCCAGGGTATAATTCTACACTCCCTTCACAGTCTACACTTGCAAGTTTGTTCTTGCTCCGGGTCAACACTGAACTCCTTTGAAGAGTCTATGTAACTACAGTTACCATATGCTTGGTATTACCATCCTCTTGCATTGTGAACGTGCTGCAATGTGATTGGAATTCGACCTTGGCTCTCACATTTTAAGATATGGTCTTACTTAGAACCACTAAATATAGAAAACATATAGGGGAAAAAAAAAAGATCTTGTGGTCTAAATTGACTTTTGCACATAATAAATCACAATTTCTTTGAAGTCTTCATTGTATATTACGAACTTCAAAACACAATTTGTTTGCAAAAAGACTTACTGTATAGTGTAATTACAGTTCTCACAGTAATAAATGTTTTCATGCACTGCTAGATGCTGGGGGCCGATGTGATCAGTGTTTAAATAAAAGCACCTCTACACACAGAGTAGTTTTGATCTGAGCCAAAAGGGGTTAGTTGGTTTTGTGGAATTTGCCTTCTCTCTGTGGGGTATTGTACAGTATTAGCTGCTCTGATTGCAATATTGGCTGAGTGACAGAAATTTAAACTCTACTTAAGTCTCTCTTGGATTCCTTAAAACTTTCCATGTGTCTTATTGGCTTACCTGTTCACACAACTGGAGGAGTGGGTGGGGTCATTCTGAAGTTGATGCCTGCCATTTATAGACAAAGACATTAATGCTGAAAAAAGAAAATCACGTCATAAATCATTGCGAGAATTCATCCGTCTGTAGGCGATCGATCAAAATCTAGACGTCTATGTTCAAAAACCTCCGAGGCTTTTATGGTTTAATAGCACGCAGAAAAGGCATGAATTAGCCAGAGTCTGGTTTCACACTCAATTATGTGATTTGTTCCAGAGCTGTGAAATACTACCAAATCAAGAATGCCGCTTTGGAGCCACTAAGTAGAATAATTAAGAGCTGCCTGTTCGTTACATGTGGCTTTAAATATCAATTATGTCTTTGCCTGCAGAAGTTCTGTTCGGCTTGTTCAACAAAAGCTGTTTTACTTGGCTGATTTTCAGCTGCGTGCCAAATCTTAAGTGGGTGAACCATTCCATTTTATAGTAATCCACATTATGCCCTAGATGAACCTGACCGGATTATACTAGCTTTAACCCACTTATTCATGTGAAATGAATTCCTGGGACAACGTGGGAGGGCAACTCTGTCTCATGAGTGTTTCATTGCCCATGAGACTCATTGATTTATGTGTTTTTCTCAAGGAGTTGCCCCTCGTGTTAAAGAGACCCTGAGAAAAACACTCACGCATTAGCAACACACTGGAGCACAGCAGAAAAATAACCTGCTTAAACCGACGTATATAAAAGTTCAGATAGATTCAATTCAATGCACAAATCTTCATACAAAGTCTGCTTTTTTTTTTCATTATCATGCACCGACTTTTTAAACATCCACTATTTTTAAAGCAAAGAGACGTTAACTTGTCACACTTGTAACGGCTGGCAGTAAGTGATAAGTGGAGTAGTCTTACCTGAGTGGGTGCTGGTGAGTGAAGCAGCCCAGCTGTAGATCGGTGAAGCAGAGGTCCCTGAGTCCTTGCCCTCTTCTTGCTCTCAGAGGTGAAGCTGTCCTCTGGTCCCACGAGCTGTGCCAGCTCTCTGTGCTCTGTGTTACCAGCTCTGATTAACTAATGGCTGACAGATGAGGTTGGCAGGGTAGAGGGAAGAGCACACCCCCATATAGTGTCTTTTCTCCCACCGTTAAAATGCAGATACAGTTCAGCTGGGGGAGCATAGCCCGTATGGCTGCGATTTCCTTTCTTCCTCCCTTTTTTTTCCTTTCTCCTCTCTCCTTTTTTTTTTCTTTTTTTTTCCTCCTGCTTTTACAGCAGTAAGGAGGGGCTAGCCCTCATCCGCCTCATCACCCCCCTCCGACATGTTTGCCTGTCTCTGCTCTTGTCTGAGGTAGAGGGAGTTCTGTTATCATTTTTGAGTGAGTGTGCAAGCGGGTATGTGAATCTGCCATGTTCAGGGACTCAGTCACTCAGCTCTGGCCTTGGCTTTGATGTTCTCCGTCAGCTGAGCCAGCCCTATGTTTAAAATGCCTCTGTAATTACAATGTGTATGATGCATGTGTGTGCCGTGTCAACCACAGCCCTGCACCACACTGAAGAAGAAAAGGCTGGAGGTGGCTTTGTTTGAAGGGTTCAAATGGATACTCCATGCCTTGATCGGTAGTTATTTTTAAAAAGGTAAAAATATAATTTAGCTCCTGGAAACTGGAGAGAAATGGAGAAAAATCCTCAAGACTTTTGCCGGTTCAGGTTCTTACTTTGCATTTAGTACAATCAGTACTGCTGTAGGAGCATGTGTTTGGTGTTATGCAACATTCTGAGATCATAATTAGAGGACAATGCAATATTATGTTTATTATCTGGACTGGAAAATACGCTAAGACAAAATGTAACTCTTCTCGTCTTGTGTATTCGATTCCAGCAACCCATTTTTGGAGTGGCCTTTTTGTATGGGGGCGCTCACTCGTCAAGCAGAAATAGCGGGCACCCTAATTGCTGTCTGGCCTCATGGGGATCGAAGACTCTAGAATATTTTCATCTACAAGCTCGGGCGAAGGCCTTTTTCAGAGCTTTCATCAGGGTGTCTGGTTTTTATTCATAGAGTTGTTTTTTTTTCTCCTCCTCCTTCTCCGTCTCTCTAGCTTTCCTGAAGTATTTCTAGGTCCCTTATTCGTACCAGATGATTGTCTCGCCCTGCGCATGCATCCATGTTCCCCCCCCCTGCATCTTTGCCTTCCTCTTGCCTCGGCCTCTGCCGTTCACAGCAGCTCTAAAAGTAATTCCTCTGTTTACAGGTTAAATAGTTGGCTGCATTCCAGCAGCGTCTGAGCGTCTGGAAAAAAAAAAAAGTTTTTTGGCGGAATCCATTTCAGTTGTTTGGTTCGGTTTGTTTGCGTTGCGTTCACTTGGCCATGAAATGCAACAAGGAAGCCGTCGGGTGCACCTCGTGTCGAAATCTAATTGCTGCATATGTTGTACTAAGAGAAACATTTTGTCATAGTGGCTCTGTGATTCCCTTTGTGTCTCCATTCTCTGGAGGCAAATAGAATTTTACGTGTGATTAAATATTCAACAGCAATGTGTCTTTTTTAGAAACAATGTCCTGAATAATCCTCACACCTCGCTATCAGCAACTTCTAGTGGAACTATTTTAAAGACATTTTCTGGGCTTCTACTCACTTTTTAAATGTCCCTACAGCCAATAAATGATCTCTGGGAACAGAATACAACTTCAGTGTTTGTTTTATCAGTAGAGATCGAGAGCGCTGATCTTTGCTAATATGTCTCTCATTCTCCACCCAACACCCATCCCCCCCTTTTCTCTCCCCTTCTCCAGTGTTCAGTGAGTTGCGGTCGGGGGACCAAGCAGCGGGAGATAGCCTGTGTTTATCAGAACCAAACCAAAATAGAGGAGGAGCACTGCAGTCATATGCCTCGCCCGCGAACACAGAAGGCCTGTCGGGCGCGAGGATGCCCCACTTGGAAGGCCAACAGGTGGAGAGAGGTATGTTTGTTCTTCTTCTCGTCTCCTCTGGCTCACAAAATAGCCTCTCGGGGACCGTACTAACAGTAACTGCTGCTGGCAGCTGAGAAACAAGCCCAAACACTTCCCAGAGGTTGAGGATGTCGGACACAGTACACACAGAGCACCTGTCCAATCACCACTTAGTTTATTCTTCAAGAGTGATGTGCCATTTCCTCAAGTGTAAACTAAACACCACCACCTTATTCGTAAAAACTGTTTGACATTTAAAGTCAGCTTTAAAGTGTTAAAATAGTTGTTTAGTATCTTTATGCTGAGCTTTTCATCAGACCACACACTGATCAGCCACGTTATGTATAAACCATCTATCTATCCACGTTAGCTACCTTAACAAAACACACTAAACATGGAGATCTGGAGTTGCAGCTGATGATGCAGCCGAGCTTGGCCTCCCATACAGATAAAAGCAGCAGGTTTCTGTACCATTGTACACAAGTGCAACCAAACCCTGGCATGGCAAAGTCCGCGCATAGACGAGTCACCAGGGGGTTGAGGTCGCTGTCGTCGTGGAGCCCACCACACCAGCCGTCATATCTGCTGCCAAGAGGAGCCACAGCACAGTTTTGGCCCAGAGTCACGTCGAGGTCCCTCAGGGAGGAAAAAAAATTCAAAAGCAAATTTATCACATGTCAGATGAGGAATGCTCTTTGTCATGCTTTATCAGATTACCCTAAGGAACAGGCATACTGTGTGTGTTCAAACACACACGATAAATAAAACATACATACACAATATGCCTCCTAAACCAGCAACATCATAAGAAACATATGTGGACACGACACCGACATGTCATTAGTTTGAACTTTTAAGAAAATAGCTCCACATCGAGTGAATGTGACAATGAGTGAGTCTTTGTGCCTCTTTGATGAATGCAAATATTCAGTCATTATCTCTGCTTTGGTCTCCACCAGCCACTGTGAGAAATATCTGACTCTTTAGACCCTTTACTCCTCTGTGTTCACAAACTATTTGCTAACTTTGTCTCTCTGCGTGCGTTTTTAGGTTTAAGTTGCGGGCTGAAAAACCAAAACAATGCTAAAAAGCTGTGTACAAGTAGTTATGATTGATTGTTAATATAAAAATATTCAAGTTTGCTTGATTAAAGGTCCAGTGTTTCAGATTTAGGGGTTTCTGATTGCAGAATATGTCAGAAATGACATATAATATGCATAACTATGTTTTCAGTTTATAATTACCTGAAAATAATTTCATTTCCAAGTAACTGTTAAATCCCAAAAGGTCCTTGAAGACCCACATCAGCCTCCCTCCACAAGACTCCTGCCACTCCCCACTCTTTGAGGGTGTCCTCCTCCCCTCTCACTCTCTCCCTCGCTGGTGTCTGGAAGCAATCATCTTCCTCCACATACCACCAGCAACCATGAAATCCTCAACTAGAGCATAAAGACATGTTTTATATCTTAATATCCATGCATGTGACAACTTTGAAACCTCAGCACCCACTGTTTGAGTTATTCCACAGCTACCCGGCCCTCTCAGTCACCTCTGACTGGGGGTGTAATGGCCAACATGTTAGAGAAGCTGAGGGGGGTGTGGACTGCCCACTGAACCAAGGACACAAGAGTCATTTTCCTCTTTTTACTGGTTGTTTGTGATGCTCTGCGCGCATATGTTTAGTGTAATATTTGAAATTGCTGTCAGACAATTGGTTCATCCAATAAAAAAAGATGTTTTTAATTGTTGTCTAGAGCTTTCCAGCTATGTGGATAATTTTGAGTTCTGTTTATTTCAATATCTGTCTTCACCTCAACACAAATGTTGTTTGTTGTGAATATTGAATTATTGAAAATGCACAAAAAAAAAAAAAAATCAGAAACATGTGTTTTCCAGAAACAGTGTTCCTGTTTCACCGGATAATCCACAGATCAGTCTGTCATTAGTTTTTATAAGGCTGTAAAGTAGTTCCAAAGAAAACAGTTTTGTTTCGCGGATTGTCCAGAGTTAAAGGGACACCATTTTTGAAAAGACACATTGTTGTTGCAGTTTTGAAATGTCATTTTTTATTGCTGCGGGCAGCATAACTAAAATACAACAAACATCTTTTGTATTGGGATGGCAGCAGAAATCTCACAACTCTGGAAAAAAAAAAGAAAGATGTGCAACGCGAGTGATAAAATATGGTTTGTAATTGGGCCATTTAAAGTCTGACAAGGCTCGCTCAACACTTTTCAGAAATCATAAAATAGTCTCTTCATTTTTCGTCTATAGTTTCATGATGTCCTCACGGTCTATGATGAAGGGGCTGCAGGTCTTTTGCACGGATAGAGAATCAGGTTTCCTTAGTTGTAGCAGTTAACGGTGACTATAATCAGTTTAACAG
This sequence comes from Larimichthys crocea, assembly GCF_000972845.2. NCBI lineage: Eukaryota > Metazoa > Chordata > Actinopteri > Sciaenidae > Larimichthys > Larimichthys crocea. The sequence goes on from NC_040031.1 coordinate 12,607,391, forward strand.
CAGGTTCTATTTTCATGCTTCGTAAGATTAAAAAAGAAAAAAAAAAAGAAGCATTTTTTTGATTTGAAGGTCAGATTTCCTACGGTGCTTTTTGTTCTCTTTCCAAAGTCAAGGACTTGACCCTTCGCATTCAACCACGCTGCAATGATAACACACGACTGCAGCGAGACACGAACAACACAAATACATCTGGAAGTTTTTCGGGAAATTTGATACTCTCTGTATAATGCCCAGATTTTCTGACTGTGTGAAATCGCTGAGGCCTGGCACAGTTTCTTTGAGGTCTGTAGGAGAGTCGGAGAGAAATCAGGCTGATCAGGCTCGAGCCTTACAGAGTGCTTCCTCAGTATGCAGGTATGCTTCTCAAAGCACATCAAAGAGATGTTCGAGATAGACCTCTGCGTGACCCCAGATATACGTCTCACAAGAAGCGACAAACAGGCTTCGGATTTATTAAGTGCATTGTTTAGGAGCATCAAAGCAGCAACAAACAACGAGATAAAAACTTGTTCTGATATGCTGAGTGGATTATCGTGGGTCATGTTAACAGATTTCACATTACTGGATCCTTTCTTTGTGTCTCTTCTTCTGTTTAATGCACCTTTTTCTCAATCAGATGTGGGGGGTTTTGTGTCTGTTTAAGCAGTGTTCAGTCACCTGTGGAGTCGGAGTTCAGAACCGAGATGTTTACTGCAGACTAAAAGGCACTGGCCGGGTCAGAGAAGATCTATGTGATGCTCAACAGCGTCCTGCAACCGTCCGTCCATGCCAAACTGCAGAATGCACACATTACACTTGGGTCGCTGGTGAATGGGAGCAAGTGAGTGCAAGACTTTCTCTTTCATGCCCTATCTACAACCTCCCTCCCACTCTTCTTTGCTCTCAGTCTCCCAGTGTGAGACAGATGAACAGATGTTTAACCATCTTATTAAGGTTTTTATTGGCTGAGATCTCTGTTCTTTCTCTGCACCATTAAAAAGACAACCTGCAGGTACCCTTTCTCTTGTGCGTCAATCGTAAGGGCCTTGTTGATAACCATCAGTCGCTAAATCATATCGATGGCCATCATCCCCTTTTGTCCCACTGCTGGATATCACTGTTCTTTGTCACGCCAACAGATGGTTTTTTTTTGTTTTTTTCCCTCCTTGCTCATCTTTCTTTAATGTCCCATGCTTTGTCCTGGAAAGTGAGGCATAAAAGAGGGGCGCCATGTAGGGACATAGCGCTGTATCCTCCTGCTGCAGGAATGTTTGCAGTGTCCAGATTCCTGTCTGTGTTGCCTTGAGAACTTACAGCCTCATTTCTTTCACAGTTTAGTCCTGAAATCTTTCTCGCTTTCTCGTGAAATACAAAGAAATTGTCATAAAAACCACACACACACACACACAACAGGCTTTTTACATAAATTCATTTTAAGATGGTCCATATCATTACTTTTAAACGCACCTATAAACCATTACAGGCCCTGAGGGAAACCATCTTAACTTTTATCTTTTATGGTAACCAGAGCACATGTTTAGGATCGCGTTCCTGAAGAGCTAATGTTGTCATTTTCACACAACACTCAATTTTCCTTACTTGTATAAACCTCTAATAATAAAGAGTGTCCATTTGGAGAGCTTAAAGAAGAAGCAAGCAGGAGTCTGAGAAGTGCTGCAGTGATGCTGTTGTTGAAAGTACAACACTGCCCCCCCTCTGCCGACTCTTCTTCACTCTTTGTGTTAACATTTTCACTGTAGTGTAATGCAACCTGTGGGGAAGGCACGAAGAGCAGGAAGGTGGGGTGCATGGGCCCAGAGAAGACACCCGTCCAGAATGATTACTGTGAGCCATCGTTGCAGCCACCGTCGCACGAGCCCTGCAAAGGACCTCCCTGCAACTACAGGTGGATTACAGGGGAATGGTCACAGGTAGGGAAAAAAACAGAGTATTTGATAACTGCTCAGTAGAAACATTTACTCATGGCATTGTTAGTAACAGTGTGTGTGTGTTGCTCAGTGCTCTGCCAGCTGCGGTGTAGGTTACCAGCAGCGCATAGTCTCCTGCTCTGTGACGCCCTCGTCTCAGGCTCTGCGCCCATACTCCGCTGCCCAGTCCTCCTCTGCCAGCTCCCGCTGTCCTGAGCCCCACCCTCCTGGCACCCGTCCATGCCTCCTAAGGGACTGCCCGCACACAGCCTACTGGAAAGCTGGCCCGTGGAGCAAGGTGAAACAAATAAAAGCTTGTGAGGCTTGTGAGAAATCCTCTTGAGCTAATCGGCATTTTCACAAAACATTTTGATGACTTGTGCATTTTTACGGTTCTGCTGGTGAAATCTCATTTGTGGATTTGGATCTGGGTTGCAGCGTATTTGTTCATTGTGTTGTAGCCGTGTAGTGTGTGATTGATCGTGCACTGTGTGTGTGTTGCAGTGCTCACAGACCTGCGGGGCAGGAGTGATGGAGCGCAGAGTGGAGTGTGTGACCTCCAAAGGCCAACCGTCCAAACACTGCCGTCCTTCAGAAAAACCTGAGTCTCAAGCTGCATGTCAAGACAGAGAATGTGAGTCAAACAACTTCTCTTCTCTTCTCTTCTCTTCTCTTCTCTTCTCTTCTCTTCGGCTGTGAAGCACATCATCCCAAAAGTCTACCACCGTTTCCAGCTTTTCCGAGCCATGTAGTGCTTACTACAAACCAGGAATGTGTACAGTGATGGTATTTAATTGACTGTGCTGTATATGTGGCAGCCAACACCGTATCTGATTGTGTTTATAGAAGCTCAACTTTTTGCTTTGTTTTAACACATTAGGCAGAACAGCGACCTCACCTTAATGCCTCTAGGAGTGATTATTTAGTGGAAAAATAAATAGACAGTCAGCAGTTTTCTACAAGTTGTGATATGGACAGTCTGTCAAAACACCTCAGGGGCATGTTCCGAGGCCGGCAGCAGGCCAAAGTTTCTAGGTTTGCTCCCCCAAATTTCTGATGTTTCAGTACTGGTGCGCTGGACTTGGCTTCTGCCAAGTCAGGCACTGCTGAAATTAAGATGTTATGCTCGGATGACAGCCAGTTCTGCGGTCAAGTATTAATATTAATCAGCTAATCAGCGTGATATGAGCCCTACAGCACTCTGGGAAAACAGAGGAGGCAACACAAATAATGAAACACTTTACAACAGCTCACATTTAAGTGGATGAGAGCCAGGTTACAATCCATTCTTATCGTAAGGTTTCATTTATTAACTTTTGCAATCTTTCTGGCTTTTGTGGACGACAGATTCATGGACCGGCTAAAAATCATGACGTTCAAAAGGATGGCGGCAGACGTCAATGTAAAAGTTTCCTGTTTCCGTGCTGTTTGCACTAAAACCTCTCCTTCCTCTCTGCATATTTCTTTTCCCAGGCCAGTTGTTCACTTCTTGCAGAGAAGTCCAGATGAGGCAGGGTGTGAAGATAGATGGGGAATATTATCTCAAAGTCAAGTCCCGGATCTTACAGGTGTGTCTGTCCTGTCAGAATTTCTCGTTCACACATCATGACTCAAGCTTCAGCCTCCTCTCGGGTTCTCATCTGTTGTCTCGATGTGTTTGGCCTCAGATATACTGTGCTGAGATGCAGACTGATTTCCCCAAGGAATATGTGACGTTGCGCAGCGGTCAGACGGACAACTACTCTGAGGTGTACGGGTACAGGTGTGTATAATGTAGCGATGACACTTGGCTCAGCGTAACTTCAGATAGGATTATGTAATTGCTGTGTTTTACACTGTATCCTAACACTGGTTGTCTTTAATACAAAGGTTGCTGAACCCCTTTGAATGTCCATATAACGGCAGCCGAAGACAGGACTGCGACTGTAGGAACGACTACTCAGCGGCGGGATACACACTTTTCCACAAAGTTCGCCTGGACCTGAGCTCCCTGAGGATAATGAGTGCGTGATTACTGTGCGATTTGCCGTAGTGTCTACTGTAATGAGACCACACATCAGTGTTGTTTTAACCCTCAGACGCCTTGTCACATGCTGTTTAACACCACCTCGGTCCTGAGAGCGCAGTATGCGCTTCATGCTTTCCCCTCACTCTATACTCTGAAATCAAAATAATGACCTTTTGGCACTCTCCAGGCAAAGACTAGAAACTTGGGGCCTCTCAGCACAAACATGTGAGCCAGAGAATAAAGGAATGCATGCATGCACATACAACGCAGACATGCGTGCCTGCTCTTGCGCGCAGACAGACAATATGGAGTGCTCCCTCTTCTTTCTTTCTTTTTTTTTTAATTTTTTGGCAAGCACACTCAAGAAGACCTGGAGACACAAGTGCACGCACCCATGCATGCAGCTGCATCAGTATCAGACACGTACTCATACTAACACACACATCTTCAGGCCATATTCCTCTGCTCATTACGGTCAGCTCCACCTTCCCTGTTGTGTTCAAATATGCCTTTGATTAGAGTATGTGGATTAGTCTACACTGTGTGTGTGTGTGTGTGTGTGTGTGTGTGTGTGTGTGTGTGTGTGTGTGTGTGTGTGTGTGTGTGTGATGAGGGGGAAGTTGGATTAGAACCTACACAGTCATCCTCCCATCCTCTTCGTCTGGTCTGAGTCCTGACAGCACATGTTCCCACCCCTCTGCATGGTACTAATTTGGCTTTCAGGCAGCTTTAAGAGACCTGGGGTGGGGGGGGGTTGGGTTTGGGGGGTGGGGTGTAATGAGTTCAAGATGAAGGGAAGCATCTCGTGAACTTCATCTTCATTTTATGCAGGCAACATGAAGGGAGGGCAGGAAGACACCAGTCATGGTTATCATGTGTGATAATGCAGGGTAGATGGGAATGAGTCCCTGAATTCAAAAAGTAAAACAAATATACTGTAGTAGGAAGGATATACTGTAAGTAGGGATGGTTTATTTTGCATCCAGGTTAGGAAAGACTTCATCTCTCTCTTTTTTAGGGAAGAGAAATGCACAAAACATTTGAGTATTCATTATATATTGTCTAAATACCACAGCAGATATGTGTTAGTTCTGATTCTGTGTAAAGGCAGTCCTGAAGCTTCTTTCAAAATACATTAAATATGTTGGAAAATAGGGTCGGTCGGTAGCGTAGTGGTTTAAGCGCCCGCCCCGCGTGTAAGGCTATAGTCCTCGCTGCAGCTGGCCCCGGCTTAAATCCCGCATCGGACGACAATATACTGCGTGTCACTCCCTGTCTATCTTCAGCTGTACTATCATAAAAGGCCAAAAAAAATAATCTTTATATATGTTGGAAAATAGTAAATAGTTGCAGAAAACATGTGAAAAGACTTGAACGATATATTACTGAAATGTGGAGAAATATGTCACCAGTTTTCAGTTAAAGATTTTGTGGGCGGTCCTTAAAGGGTGGCTCGATGACACGCTGAGGCCACCCTGAGCACATGGCTTCAGCCCAGACATGCCCTCACAGTCCTGGAGCTGAGAATACTGCAAATTTTTTACCTGATTTTGACACCTAATTTCATAAACTTGTCAATATTTTTAATTATTCAAATTTGGCTGGGTGGTTAAGGTCATTTGTTGATATTTACCTTTTGAATTTACTACTTTTTTTACTACTTTTTATTATAATAAACTAATTTGATTGCGGATTGTAATAATGCAGAGTTGATGAGCAAATTAATTGCTGGATTTAAATTCAAATCCCCTTTTTAATGTCTTAACATCTGCTGATGTGACAGTGAAGCG
>NC_040031.1:12613105-12726461 GCF_000972845.2 Larimichthys crocea
CCCAGACCCATCAAGACGTTTGACATTGTGGAGAAAAGGCCTGAGGTAAGCAGATTTTATTTTTTATTTTTTAGAAATTTGAAAAATGTCTAAACAAAAACAGGTGCTCTAATTAATCCACACCCCAAATGACCAGACCGACCAGGAGACAAAAAGATAAACGGGCTAAAAGCAACAGCCTGCACTCATTTTCATCTGGATTAAAATACATTATATATGTTGGAAAATAGTTGCAGAAAACATGTGAAAAGACTTTGAATGATATATTACTGAAATGTGGAGAAATATGTCACCAGTTTTTACTTAAGGATTTTGTGGGCGGTCCTTAAAGGGTGGCTCGATGACACACTGAGGCCACCCTGAGCACATGGCTTCAGCGCAGACATGCCCTCACAGTCCTGGAGCTGAGAATACTGCTAATTTTTACCTGATTTTGACCCCTAATTTCATAAACTTGTCAATATTTTTAATCATTCAAATTTGGCTGGGTGGTTAAGGTTATTTGTTGTAAAACTTTTTATTATAATGAACTAATTTGATTGGGGATTGTAATATTTCAGAGTTGATGAGCAAATTAATTGCTGGATTTAAATTCAAATCCCCTTTTTAATGTCTTAACATCTGCTGATGTGACAGTGAAGCGACTTGAACCCCGCAGTGAAATGTAGTTGCATAAACTGTAATTGCTGAGGCCCCGTGTGGTTATTTACCTTAGAGCAGCTGTCTTCCGTCTATGTTTACTTCTGCTGTTGCACATTGTGACTCCAGATTTGTATCTTTGCTGTTTACCAGTCACAGACCTCCAGTTTTCCCAGACTCTCCTTGGTCGACCTGTTCCCTTTGCTACAGCGGGAGATTGTTATAGTGCAGCCAAGTGTCCACAGGTTGGTGAAATACATTGTGGAAATGTTTAATGGTGTATTTTTTCTGGCATATGTATTTTAGTAATTCTGCGGGGTATATGCCCTCGACCTAGGCAATAACTTCCAACAAGTCTATCACTCTGTAGTAGTTTGTGCTCCCTGCTCAGAAATGACTCAGTCTGATGTGTGTTTTCAGGGCCAGTTCAGCATTAATCTGATCGGCACTGGCCTCAAAGTGGCTGAGGCCACCAAGTGGACATCTCAGGGCAACTATGTTTCTGTCAAAGTCCACAGATCTGAGGTAAGCAGCTATCAAAAACTGTATAAATCTCTTTTTGTATGATTATATTTGGCTCTTTAGGAATGGATTATGTCAGAATACATACAACTGTGAATTTACTGCTTTATGTTGGGCGATGAAGTGAGATCGTTTGCTCTGAAATGTCATCTGAATTACCATGCCGTGTTTCTGTCTGATTCACACAAGAGGAATCCCCTCTGACATTTATGAAGCTTCTATTTTCCGCATAAAGAGCTGCCCTTTGCCCACTCTTTCCTCTCTCGTTTGTCTTTGTCTGTAGGACGGAACAAGAATCTACGGCCGCTGCGGTGGTTTCTGTGGGAAGTGCATTCCCCAAGCTCACAACGGCCTACTCCTTCAAGTCCACTGAGAGAGCATGCAGAGACCAAACCTCTAAATCTATCTGGAAGACAGTAGCCCAGGAACATGCAATAACCGTGATTTGTTGGACCCCGTAGTCACCTGTGAGTGTGGTGGAGGAGCATTTAACAGTAATCATCCTACAGTAACATCCCCAGTTCCCAAAAGGCAGCTAAAACATACAAGACACTACGTACTGTGCAGTGCTACAGGCCCACTGTTAGGGTTCTTCATCCTTACTGATATCATTGAAGGAGAGCCAGCTATTTTGGCTTGCTGATAGTGTTGCAATCACTTCTTATGCATCTTTTAGCATCATACAAAGGGATACGATACTTCAAAACAATAAGAAAGCAATTATTCTCTCGGTTCAAGAAAGAAATTCTCACATTTTTTCTTCCGGTATTCTGTGAAGTGAGAAAAAAAAAGGTCAAATGGCTACACTAAGCATTTAATAACCACTTATCTAACTGACTTGCAATCAATGATCACGATGCAATCAATATACTGTACATATCTAATAATCGTTGCAATCCTCTGGTGACAAAGAAGCACTGCAGACACACACTGAAATAGTATGTGAGGGAGGGTTGTGTTATTGTTTTATGAAAGCCGTTAGAAGAAGTAATACAAAACACAGTATTTATGTGCGACTACTAAATGGGCTACACTGGACATCATCTTAGCCTTATATAAGTTTAAAGACATAGGTCAACATTTCCGCTTATTCACTTTCTTGTTGAGAGTTCGATGAGAAGATCAACATCACTCACATGTGCGCAGTAAATATGAAGTTATGACCAGCGGTTAGTACTCCTACTACTGACATGCTCTATCCCATTTGTTTAATCTGCACAAAAAAAAGGTTTATGAGCCAGCCAGTTTCTCGATTTCTTCTTGGCATTAACTTCCTGGAGTCACTCAGAGGTTGCCAGGCAAACAGCAGCATCTTTAGGGCCTTTATTCAATCTGTTTCCAGTCTTTCTGCTAAGCTGCGCCAAGTTGCTGTTGGCTGACTAACTGCATATTTACCATCCAAAACATGACAGCGGTGATGATCTTCTCATCTAACTCTACCCAAAATAAGTGAATTTCCCAAAATGTTAAACTATTTTTGCAACTAACTAACGATATCCATCCAGACCTGCCTTACATCCGAGGTCAAACTTTAGGAGAACACGAGGAGCCTTTAGAACAACTACTGATCATTTTTGTTTTCATATTGTGTATTTCTAAAGCCTGTCTGCTGTCACCTGCGGCCAGGTATTTCACACAACTACTTAAACCTGCACAGTCCACTGACTCACGTCAGGTGAGGACAGGATATCACTGTGAGGAAAATAGAAGGTATATTTCTTGGTGTTTAATTACAGTATAAACGTTTTTGGTGGCTTTTTTTTTTTTTTTTTTTTTTAAACACGAGGATGTGTTTTTCTTTAATCATGCCACACAGCCACAAGTTCTCATCTGTTACGCCGTGACACAGTATCAGGTGTGATGATCTCGCGTCACACCCTCCATTGGGCCTACTGTAGGTACCTGCAACCCCTACCTCTCACAAACATCCATACTCTACTGAGATATGTGTTGTAATATATTTATGTTTGACCATATTTATTCTGTAATGACTGTAGATATGTTCTGTCTGATGGTTTTGTTTTGTTTTTGTCTTTTGTCTGCTTTGCTTAAAAAAAAAAAAAAAAAAGGTATTAGCTATTATTTGTAGTGTATAACCACTAACCGTTAATGAGGATCTTTCGAATGGTGCTTTTGAAATACTGGAAATACCTCGGATCTTGAGAAGAAAAACACTGGATTGTGGCTCTTTAGCAGATGGTGATCTGCCTATAATGCGTGTCATGGTCATCTCGTTCAAAAATCGAGCTGCAAGGTTGCCAGATAAACCACATCACGTGAAGCACTGAGGAAATCTGCCCTTTGAGTAGTGCTTAACTCATCATAAATGACTTTCACTATGACCACTACTACAACTACCAAGTAACCTAACATGCCGGTACTCTGACGTTAAGCTTTAACCAAAGTTAGAAGATAGATGCAGATTTTTTTTTTCTTCTCAGACAGTGCAGCTTCTTTTGATTTTAAGAATGCCTGAAAAAATAAATAAAGTCAATGAGCAGCTAGAAAACCTTTGGCCATTATTCATTTTTATGATGGTCAATTGTTCTATGAGGTCTGTATCAGAAAGTTAAAGAATACTTGATGCACTATGTGCCATAAATTTTGTAGAAATGTAATCCTGTTGTGTGTTTTGTAATAACCGTTAAGATTTGTAACTTATGATATATGTGTATTTTTAATATTCATACTTGAATTGTGCTAAATATTGAATGGGCATTGGTACTGAATAGAGTGTTCTTGTTTCCCATGCTTTATCCAAAGATGTTTTTAAGAATCATATGTACCTACAGTATGTATGTAGCCTGTATAAAAGATATGAATGGTGATGATGATGATGAGTTGATTCTGGTGCTGACTACTAATTGTACCAATACTGTATGTCTTGCTACTATACTAACGCTGTAAAAAAAATAAGTAATAATAAAGATGCTTTTCAGCTGACCCACAAGTTGATTGTATACATTTAACAAAAATAATTTAAAATGTTGATGGTTGCTTCATGAGAATCCATTTTAAGTTAGCGGTATGGCTCTATGGATCACAATGTTAGCCTATCTGTAAACCCCTTTAGTCAAGAGTGAAATATCTCAATCCAAAAACTGCAGTTCCTCAAATGGCCACTTGAGGCTGGCCACAGAACAATCTCCATAAGCCCCTATGTTAAAATGTACAGTTTTGCAGCAGAAATAAACATGTTTACAGCCTGGTGCAAAACACAGTTTTGGTCTCTATAGCTAATTTCCCTGTTCATGACAACTTAGTTATACAAAAGTTGTGCAAATTATATTCTAGTTTAAAGATATGCATATTTAACAGTGTGGCTGTTTTATTAACATGTAGGTGCAATCACAATTGGTTTCTTTGAGCACCCAGGCTTCATTCAGCTCGCCTCAAATCCACCGATGATCCACATGTTTGCCGATTTTTAGATAAACCGGGATACAGAAGAGTCAGGACTGCCAACATGGCGGCGGCTTAAGAAACACTCTGAGCCTCGAAATGGCTCTTTAGAAACCTGTTGGTAACGTCACAGATTCATCGTCCAGTGACATAAGTACAGCCTTGCAGAGCTGCTATCATGGCTGTTGTTCCCCTCAAGTGTGTTTTAAAAAATATAGAAATATTTTTGAATTTAGATATGTTTCTCTCACGGGAGACAACACACGTATGTAATTTGGGTCTCGGATTACAACTGGCTTCCAAACCAGTTATGATGTCATAAAATCATGCTCGTATGGGCACGTCTTAAACTATAAGCATACTCATAGATAACCGCAGAGAAAATTTCCCCCTTTGGCTCATGAAAAAAGCTGCATTTAGTGTCAAACTCCGCACATACATCATTCTGCACAGCGAAGGTCAAACATGCGAGTGACGTAAGGAAAAATGCATTCTTAAATGGGAGGAGACACACACATCCACACACACAATAAAAATGTCTTAAAACAATATTTTTTCCGTAAAGACTCAAATCTTTGTTATCGCCATTTCTCTACACTACAAAGAGGCCATGTGGATTCACTTAGTGGTGCAGGTTGCATTTCCACAACATGACTTTCTAAAGTTCACTTCCACTTAAGAGACACATAAACAGAGCAAATACCTTTAAATCCATTTCTCACTGAAGTGCACATACTCCTGGGTTCTGGAAACAGCTGAGGATGTCAACTGTGCGATGACTCATCGCAATGTTAACTCAAATCAAAGAATGAGGTAAGTTCCCAAGCTCTGAAAACTTTACCAAGAGGTGGAACGCACCATTTTTGAGGAATTATGTCACCAAAATGACTCGATAATAAAAGGTGCTTCAGTTAAAGGCAAACTGTTTATATACACAATCACTTTTCTAGGGCTCATTGCACAGAGATAGCTTTTTACATTAAATGAAAACAGATACTTTGGTCCCTCAAGGACCGCTTTGATTTCTTGCCAGAAGCCTGCCTTGTTTCCTAAAATCTAATCTAAGGATTTGGAGGAGTCCCGAAGCACGACAACAACTCCCCTCAAAAGCAGTTTTCCAGTGAAACATATAGACTCTCCAGGCTATGGACAAGTTAGGAAAAAATCTTGCCTGGCTTGCTTGCTGTGAGCATAAACCAGACATCTTTAATGACTGAGGCAAAAAAACAACAAAAAAACACAAACCTGCACAGAGAATCCTCATAAAAAACACTAATGGTTGATGTTTACCATGTCTGCTTTAAAGCAACAGCGTAGGCCTTCCAGTACAATCTGCAGCTGTAACCTGTATCCAGATAAAGCTTCAGGTGGTTTCACAAAATTTAAGTGAACTACAGATATTTTTGACAGGTCTAACTGATGAATATTGAGCACATCTCACTACTTTAAAAGGGATATTTCAGGTGAATTATGTTCCATCTAACTAGTTACCCAAGAAATTTCTACCCTTAAACTGAGCAAACAGTGACCCCTACTGGATCAAATAAGATCTTACAATCTCTGCCCCTGTTGGAAACATCCATCCTATCCCAGCTGTCTGGGCACATAGAGACAAACAACTATTCACACTCACATTCACACATACGGCCAATTTAGAGTCACCAATTTACCTTTTGACTGTGGGAGGAAGCCGGAGTACTCAGAGAGAACCCACGCAGACAGGGGAGAATATGCAAACTCCACACAGAAAGGCCCCAGCCGAGGTTCAAACCAGGAACCTGCCTGCTGTCCAGCTTCTGTGTGCTCTCCTTCCTTCAAGTAGCAGTTTGTTTGAGTAGGTCATTTTAGGTTGATTATTTAGTTAGTCAGTTTGTTTGTTAATTTGCTTTTAGCCAACTGAAGGGTTAGGGTTAGGGTTAGTAATCTGCAATCTTTGTTATTGGATCTCATTGAGTTTGATGTTGCACATAGGTTTTCTGAGACATAACAGAACAAGTGAAGTTACTTCTAGGCACCATTAGCTCACCATCAAGAACTTAGGAATATAGCAGGAAAGAGTATCTGCTGCTTGCAGAACATCAACAATTAGCACAATAACAGCAACGGTCTTCATTGAGTTGTCTTCTGGAACGTAATGTTGACTGATGAACCTATTGAACAGTGATTAAAAAGCCTGAAACATTTGTATGTACTTTCATCCCAACTGTTATTTTATTCGCGTACAGGGCAGGATTGCGGTGCAGTGGTTAGCCTCACATCAAGAAGGTTCCTGATTCGAACCCTAATTGGGGCCTTTCTGTGTGGAGTTTGCATGTTCTCATAAGTTAATTGGTGACTCTAAATTGCCCATAGTTGTAAATGGTTGTTTGTCTCTATGGCAACCTGTCCAGAGTGTACCCCGTCTGGATGGATGTTGTTAGATTTGGAGCATGAAGACTTGTCGCTGTAGGAAAAGCACACATATTACTAATGCTGCATTCAGGTGCCCCAATGATTCATGTCAGCTGAATGGAATTCATCTATCAATAACTGTATTATTTACACTTCTTCTTCTACAATCATGTCAAAATGTGTTTTTTGTATAAAGACTCAGGGTGAATCTTCAATATGCAGGAAAAGACTTGATTTGTGAGTAAATAGATTTGTTGACTTGCATAAAATGCCTCTAAAAGCGAATATACTTGTAATCAGGTTTATCTCTTTATTGCAGTTTATAATCTAACACATCATCAATCTAATGCAGTACGTTTTCTGTAAACATTGCAATGCATCTTTGTTACTGACCAGTAGATGGTGGTAAAGCATCACACAACCACTGGCTGAATTACTTCCATGCTTTCCCATAGAGGCTCATGCAACATCAACTTTGTGTCGACTCGGCTGTCTCTGCCTTTGTGGTGTTTGTGACGTCCTGTTGTGTGTTGGTAGAAACTTGCAGCTGTTCATTAGTCTGCATACACATACTGTCATGTGTGAGTTCTGTGTGTGTTCTGTAGGTAATTTCATTCATTGAAGTAATCTGGTGATTGGATATCAGGTCCAGTTTTGTCAGATTTTTTTTCCTACAGAACCATCGGGCTTCCAAGCTCAGCTGTTCGCAAAACAGTTTTCACAGTGAGAGTTGTTGCAGTAGGAGGACGTTGTTGTAAGCAAGCTCAAATCTTCCTTCACTAACACACCACCTATCCATCCTATAGTGGAACAATTGGCCTTGAACGGTATCAGTTTCATCTTTTGATGCACCATGTCTGCTTCAAAATCCATGAAAACCACACACGATTACACAGTTATCTCCCCTGCCAACTGGCCTATCAGTAGTTTTGGGGGTAGAAGCCGTTGGCACTCTGCCTCACGGGTATTATAGACTGTACTGTCAGCCTAGCTGCCAGTGCTTTTGAAGGAAATCCTGTCAGCTTTGACTTTAACTGGCTGAGACTGAATGAGGTCATAATTCACAAGTCACATTAGGTATTACGTTACATGTCTAGTGTCCATTTTGTAACAGCTGCATGCAATGTGTGGTGGACTGCAGCCTCAGTCCAAAGCTGACCACCTATTCACATGTACATGGCTGGGTGGTATGCTGTCGGAGAGAGGCCTGGTCCAAGTGGAAGAGGTATGAAGGGGGTGGGGGGCGGTTGGTGTTGGGCCCCCTGGGGTCTTGCATGTATGTGCCAATAGACCACATGCACATGTGGCGTGGTGAAAAATTGACTCGCATTGTTTTGATCCATGAATTTGAGACTCTGGCGTGAATCACACATTAAGGCTAGCTGTGAGCAGAAGACATTCACTGAAGGATTTTCATATTTGCTCATGAGTAATACCTCAAGATATCTTTTGAGTCACATTCTGTGGCCATTGAGGTTCAAGTAGTCTATTCGTTGCACAAACAGAGCTGTAGTATTCACAATGAACAACACTCATAAAAGCCTGCTGACAGTCATTTAGGAAATGCACACATTATGACCAGTGGCAGTGTTTTCGTAGCAGAAAATACTTTCCCATTGTAAAACTGTAGGCTGTTAAGCAGCCTGGAAAATGTTGCCCCATGTCAGCATAGTTAGATGAATGAAGCGAAGGCCAGACATAGCTATAGCTGTGAGCTGTGGCCGGCCTTTTGTGTCTGAAACTAGCAGGCAAGACACTGGATAACAGGAGATGGAGAGGAGGGTGGGGTGGGTGGGAAGCTAATTATTTTTAACAACTTAACACTCCAATCAAATAAGCTCTCTGCAGATTTTTAAGCGCCATTGTGGCTCACGTCACCAGGGTATATTAAACCTCTTAACAGAATGTCGCCTTTGTGCGCCTGCATTTCACACTAACAAGAGGCCTATGAGGTATATACAGTACAATCCGGTTACTCACCCACACACACCCTGTCATGTGATGACACAGACAACAGGCCGTATAAGCCTGAAATCCTCCCCACCAAAAAAAAAATCCCATATTTTCTGTCTTGTGGCTTCATCATTTTGGGGGGTTTTCATATTGTGTGCGAAAAAGAAGCGACATGCCGCATGTGTTCAGTGGAAAAGTTTGCGAAGCTTATGAAAAAGACGTTAGCGGTCATGAGGGAATTCTTGTCAAGGTAGCTCAGAATAGATTATGTCCATTTTTCCTTACTCAATTGTTTTCTTGCTGCAGAGGACCAGACTAGAGGGGATGCATCAAACTTAAGACAACAACATTGACAGTGTTACTAAATAGCATGAAGCATTGGCTCTGTTTATGGTCTCAGGGACTCCAAGTCCTCTTAAACAACGCCACAATAATACTTTACATTGTTTTATCACCATGATACCTTCAGGAAATTTTTACCAGTTTTACGAGTACTACATAAAAAAATATGAATTTGAACTTGTGATTTCAGGAATCCGCTTCAGAAAATGATTGCATTACATCTGTTTGCGATTTCAGCTATAATAGAAACACAGCAGATGTTCATCTGTGATTGATGTTGACAGATTTTTTTTTGTGCAATCTAACCCCCCCAGGATCCAAATTAATCTATTGAAGTTCAGTTATTGCAGAACAGCTTGTTCATAAGAGGTCTAACATTGTACAATATCTCTGACTTTTTTTGGCAGCATATCTGTGAGCCCCTAACATAAAGGAAGTGAAACCAATGTCAACATAAACAGAGTCCAGTGATTTGAAACAGATACTTTTGTTGTCAAATGCGATACATTTTCCTCCTGCCAAAAAAAAAAAAAATGCTGTCCTTGCTTTGTCTCAACTAAGGGGGGCACTGTTGTCCTCAAGTGTGCCCTAAACTAATGTCTGATATTTTACTGCTAGTATAAAACCCCCTAAAATAGTGGAGTAATAAAGAGATATTCTGGACATTTGTAGAGGCAACAGGGAGAGCAAAGAGTGTATCAGTCTGATCTAACAGTGGTAGGTAAAACCATTTGGAAGTGATTTATGTCCTGTTTTGCGCTGATCCATAACCCCACATTTGACAGGGTTAACTCACATCAGTCACTTCTCTCTGAAAGTCCTCTGCTCTCAGAAGCCACTTTTTTTAAATAATAGGTTCTGGTTTCTTGCACCCAAGAGACATGTAGACTAGCCCTCCTCTGTCATAGGAAGATACAATCTCTGCACCAAAGAAAAATGGGAAATTCCTAGACACTTAAATATTTGGTTGCGCACTCTATCACCGGGACTCAATGAAAATAACTTCTGTTGTGATTATCAATCATTCTTTCTTTGCATGCGGGTTGTGATCGTATTTAACCCACAAGAAAGCCCCACTATTGTCCAAGTGTTCATATTCATTCTTCAAAAGGGCCCTCAAACCCCCAACAGTGTACTTCCCCCTTCAAAACATCTCCACCCCTCTGTCTACCTGCTCTAATTAAGAGCCAGTCTAAGGGCTGCACTCTTGTGTTGAGCATGTCTCTCTGTCTGAACAGTGCAGTGTGTGTGTGTCTGGCTATCTCTGCGTCTATTTGTTTGATTGTGTGTGTGTTAGAAGCACACACACATACACACACACACACAGCAAGTCTATAAGTGTGGTAAGAGGGGCGCTCATTACAGTCTGTCTCGTGTAGTGCTACTCAAACACAGACAAAGCCACTTCAATAGACCAGTACAAAAGCCAATGAAAAGCTTTTATCACACTATTGGCCCTAACAAAACACTCCAGCCTCCATTTGCCTTCTGAGGATGTTCTCATTTTATAATGGAGCATATTCAAACTGTACTTATATTAATTCAAAGTACTTCTTTAGCCATTCACTTAGTGTCTGTACTGAGCCTTGAGAGGAGGATTTAGGTAAGGAATAACTGTTTTAAGAACTTAAGTGAAGGAGTAACAGAGACAGTGCACTGAAAATGAAGAGGGGCTGCCTTAAGAGTCTAGATTAGATGGACACAAATACACACCTGTGCTTTACATGTCTCTGTGTTTAAAGCAGATTTTGTCTCTCCTTCTCTAAGCGTTGCATCACTGATAGCAGGTAAGTCCAGTTGGACCTGGACATCAAGAACAGGCTCCAGCTCTGGGGACTCATTGGAACGAGGTTCTTCACTCATGTCAATTATCGTAGACAAGAAGCCCACAGAGCCTCCATCAGTGTCCAACCAAGGCTCTTTCAGACTCCAAACTGCAGTCTGGCTCTAACTTGATCCACATGTCTGTTCCACTTCCAATGATCACAGTATATGATAGTAGACCTGATGAGCTTTGGATGACAAGAGGGATCCATTTAGGACTGAAGGAGTAGTTTCTGAAGAGAACGTAGCCCAAGAAACTTCTGTTTTCTGTTTGTGTCATGGGTCTGTTTTGATTTGAGTTTCTTTTGTTGCACTTTTGATTTCACATCTGGAGTAAGCAGGTTAAGAGCAAATCTCTGTGGCATCATCAACCCTGCAGGCCATCTCTAGAAACATATATTTGCATATGAATGCAGATTCTGTAGGCAATGGACAAGATTTGGGCCGTTTTAAAATCTGTTGACCATATGCACCTATCTGTTTATAGAGAATAGCAGCAATGTGTCTTCCTCATGATCCTTGAGCATCAAGTGGCTACTCCAGTGGCTGCAATGGAAGCCTAGAAACACTGGCCATTGCCCCAGAGGCTAAATTGTGAGACGATAGCTAGATAGACGATTGCTCTCGTCACACCTGTAGTCGCATGAGGAGTGATACAATAACTTAACAGGAATCTTGACAATGTATTTCTTATTTTTCTTTAGATAACGTGACTTTGATTGCCCAATGTTAACCTTTCCTGTTCGGCAGTACAGGGAAGACAACGTCCTCCTGGGTCAGAGTTTGCACCGATAACTGAAGCTCACATATTGTATACTGTTGCTTCTGGCTGCACTCGAGTGTAATTGGCTGTCTTGCAACAACTGCATTAGCATTGTTGTCCTTGTGAGCTAATGTTCTTCGGCAGGCAGGATTGATCTGGAATGTCTTTAAAGAAACAAAACAATATTCTTGAGGTCAGACTCTGTCTGCTGGGACAAATGCGTTCTCTAAGCCGGGAGTAAATCAAAACGGTGGCTGTATTCTTAACATTCACATCAGAATACTCCTGATCCATCATCTTTCTGCTGGCACTCCAAAAAATGAACTATGTAACCACGTTCTGTGCTGAAGTTTCCCTGTATTGCCTTCAAAGCAACCTCAAATTCAAGCCTCATGCCTTAACCCTTTAGCATTGTTCCCATTTTGCATATGGGCATCACAGACAACGTTGAATGAAATATAACATGCCCCCGTAAGAAAGATTCATGAGCGCTTTACGTGCCATGATGGCAGCGGGATTTTTTTTTTATTCAGTTTTAGCAGTCCATATGGTACCACAGCTCAGCAACGTACTACCCAGCTGCTTGTGACACATTTACTGGCACAAAGTGAAGCATCAGTGGCCACGTTGATCAGCCTGTCTGTCTGCTGCCATAAGGTCAAGCTTCGACTCATATTAATTGGCCCAGAAGACTTGTTAGACACGCGATTAGATTTCTTCTAATTAGACGATCATGCTTGATATAATATTAACCCTTGCATACTGATTTGTAGATGAAGCCACCAATCTTATAGTAGTGTATAATATGTGTTATTCTGATATATCAATGTGTTTTTTCTTCCTTTCTTTGATTATAACTTGTTATAAACGGCTCATACTTTGTACCTGTTGTTGCTGCGTTTATGAATATGAAAGGTTAATTGCAAATTGCATGTGTCTCATGTAGCAATTTAATCTTTAACCTCTCTTTTAGAGATATTTTAATGTCTGCTGTTTGCCTTGATTAACTTGAATTTGTGTGTTTACTTTTGTCTGGGCAATTCACTCAACCGGTTTGTCTCCATGGCAGCAATAAATAAACTGCAAACACATCCCCCCCCCTCCAAAGCTCTTATCTATTTTGTTGATAAAGTACTTTTCAAGGCAATTTTCCTGTACGAGGTCACTGCAAAGAGCAGAGTACCTTTCAAAGATATTTGAAGAAACCAAGGCCACACAGAGAGACCATTGGAGTGCTGTGTTAATGCTTAGATAGATAGGCACGGCATAGCCAAAGCAAAAACCTTGTGTTGTTAGCCCTCTGTCGCACCTTTACGCCTCTCTCATCTTGAACTATTGTTGTATGGCCCTTCACTGACGTGCTATTATCCCTGCATGAATCCACACACACAATAAGGCTTAAAGGGATCCTTTTCTCTGAGAGGAGATAGGCCCAGAGACCAAGACAAAGGCTTCAAACTATCCAAATTATCTCTTCTGGGTGTTCCTCTAAAGGTATTATACATATCTGGGAGAATCATCTTAAATGCCTTTGCTCAACATGTCAAATCAAAAAGTCTAATTGTGCAAAATGCACATCATAAGCTGTGGCATGTATGTATTTTTATTTATTTTTTTGCCAAGTTGTAATTTTGTGTTGCCACACACATGCAATATATCTCCCAGAAATGTTTGATCTTTGCATGGATGTTGAGTCTGTGCACAGAAGATGCTTATTAGAGCAAGAGGTGGAATTTTTCTTCCATCTGATTTATATCAGGTGCAAGACCATGGATGGGTAATTTGGCTGATAGAAGCATTTTTATTACAGAGCTGTGTTTGTAGTGGAAATGATAGGCCAGCTTCATAGCATTCGTGCACTGGAGTTTACCCTCATTCTTTTGTCTACAGCTGATTCTCCTGGAATGTTTGTTCAGGCTCATCCCCTAAATCCGAGCTTCACCTGGAATTCGTATCAGCGCCCAAAGATGACAACAAGCTGTGAGATACACCTGGTTAGGGATAACAACAGAGGAGATTAAACGGCATCATTTAACCACTGCAGACATCTCACACAAGTTGCTGTCACATTTCCAGTTTATTTAGAAAGATAAAAAAAAGAGGCATACGGCTAAAAACATGGACAGCAAAGCCGAGTAAATACAGGTAAACATATCACATGATCTAAACAAAGGTTGTTCTAATAGAATTGGATTAGTAAACTCTAATGTAAGGAAAAGTATAGACACAAGACTGGCTGCATTATAAAGGATAATGATTCAGTTTTAAATGTGTTTATCCAGCTGGTTTCCATTCTGGCTGTAACTGAGAACGACTGCAGAATCACATTTTTAGATTTGTACAAAATGATAAGAAATGTGCACCTAACAGCAACAGACAGTTTCGAGTTGCCGCATGCTCATAAAACCAAAACGAATAGGATTAGAGAAGTTATGAAGAGAATTGCTTCTATAGAGTTTAAGATGATTTCATTATGCACTTGGGAATGTAAGACGAGCAGGATTTAGATGATTTAGACTTAAAGGAGCTTGGTTGTTTGCATTAATATCTAAAAGATACAGTATATTCACTTTTCTATTTGGCAACGCATGTCAGATTTCTCACTTGGCAGAGAGCTGTTCCTGCCACCAAAAATATGTTGTGAGCTACACGCGCTCTGTGGTGATTCACATCCTGAAATGTGGAACTCGTGGTTTGAGGGAAGGAGGTTCTCCTTTTTCTCATGTTGACAAAAACGGCTATTATTTTACTGATGTAAGGAATAATAAAAACAGAAAAAGAATCCCGAAATCTATTGTTTTTTTAACCAGTGACTACGCAATAAACCGCATTACAGCAGTTCTTTGCTCCACTGAACTATTTTTAAAGTATATGCCGAGAGCCGTGATGTTCTGTATCGTGTCTGTAGACCTTGGTTCTGTCGCATTCCTTCACTGGATACAAATGGCAGCAGCGCTCCTGTCTGTCAGTCTGTGTTTGACAAAGGGCTGTTTTCCCAGCCTTTTCTCTTCTCGCACACCAGCCTCTTTGGCTCGGAGCAGCTGCAGAGGCATTAGAATGAAATTATGGGAATATTTGTTCTACTCGCTGTCAATTACAGTCTGAAACATTGATTCAGTCCATCTCTTCTTCCTGTGTGACCCCCGTATCTCATGTCATGGATATATGATATGGTATCAAAGTGATTTATACACGCATTCCTAACCACTGCAGATGCCAAATTTGAGAGTCAGCCAGCTATTTCTCATTACAAAGTTGGTTTTAAGGTGATAATTGGGAATTTGCCCCTCAGAAAGGGGAGGCGGTAGCCAGATATCTCCTCCGTGACCCCAGTAAACTCATGAACTCTATTTTAATGAACCATTGTTTTAAAAGTGCAGACATTAGTAAGGCCTGAGCATAAATTAATCCAAAAACATGTCAAACCTTTCAAGGGATTATATACCCTTTCCCATTTTCCTTCCAACGCCTTGTTAAAAACATGTGCTCTCTGCAACTTTAAGTCATCCATGAAGAAAATTGTGATTTTTTTAGGCTGTAGATCAGAGACATGCTGGAAGCCTATTTGTCATGGGTTTACATGGAATCAACCTCTGCAGGAGTCTCTTCTACTATGTCAAAGTAGACAACTATGGAGTATTTGGCAAGAGTGCGAGGAACAAACTGAGAAACTAGTCTGCTAAGGAAATCCGGTAAAAAAAAAAAAGAATCCTTTTATAAACAGAGATTCAACAAGCTGTCCTTGTGTAACCATGACAAAGAAGCACACACAACAGTCAAACTTTCAAAGGACAGGATGTGTTGTCATACAAGCTTTTTGGTTTATACTTTATTTCATCTGAAATGTCAGGTGACCTCCTTTCCAATGAGGATACTCAGCCTGTGCACAATTAACACAAGCAACGTGTAATACTTTTCAGGCTCTTTTAGGACTGTACCAAAGGGTCCTCTAGCTGGGGAGTCCTGGCTTTAATCACCAATGATTCCATGTGTCTATACCAGTGATGAAGACACTGGAAAACCCCTTCTACAGCACATCTCTCTTCAATTTTTATTTCCTTTCCTGGAACTTATTTATTTTAAAGACTTACTGTAAGGTCGCATGAACTATCAACCCGCTGCAGCTCTGCCAAGTTGTAATGTGGTTTGTGCATATTATTCTTTGGCGAAGCAGCGCTGAATTAATAACCAAACCATTTCATATAGTATAGATAGGAGGCGCTTGAACCCGCTAAGTTCAAACTTAGCCTCTAAGGTAAGTATTTATTGAGTACATTTAGACATTGTTAAATGAAACCAGGTTGCACTTATGGGTGTATTGTAGAAATTGGATACCAGACTTAAAGATGGCACTCACTCACTTGAATTAAAACTGCATGCCTGGCACACAAGCTTTTCAAGCTTTGGCATACTAGCTACTGCACATGTGCATTAGTGTTTTCCCCACCGGGCTTGCCCACATGTACCTGCTTGGCCCCTACAGACTTAACTTTGGGATGATGCCACGCCGATACAATTTAACTCATTTTTTTAGCCTGCAACCTTACTGTTTCAGTGAACCCTCAACTTTCATGATCTCTATTTTTAGTGCCCATAAAAGCCCATCACAGACTATCTGCTTATCACCAACTAGTAGGCTGGTTAGAGACAGGAAAACGCTGGTGAACATTGTGGGAGCCAAAAACAGAGTTAGAGAGTGAGACCTACATTTGTGAGGTGGACAGAAACACAATTCCAATGTTGCCAACGATAATGTTGCTCTGTAACTGCTGGAAGTTCACCATATCAACTCGAAAGGTGACGGCATGTCACTGTTCACAGCTTGTTCCTGCTGTCCACGAGTGGCCACAAGAGAAGATTAATTATTGCAGGTTCAACGATTGTTTGGCCTCTCAAAAAAACAGTTGCTTTTGGAAGTTATATTTCGGCTTGTGATGCTGCATTTACTTGCTACTAAATGCTTTGATACAATCTATTAACAAGCCATATTGGAGTCGTGAGATGTTAAAAAGCTCCAGCTCACTGAGCGTTGCCTTGTCTTCAGACATCCAAAGTCTGTGAGGTGCTAAATCATGCTGAGGTCTGGAAAGTATTCTGCCTCCATTAAAAATCAGCTCAGCCTCAGTTTGTGAAATTGATTTGGTGTGTTGCAGACAGCCACAGACTGAGCCACAGCCAGTCCACAAATTGCATATGTGGTGTGAAAAAAAAGTGTGTGAAACAAAGTGTGAGGTGGACAGATGGAGGAGAGCAAATAAATAGGAGCGGTGCGTTGACAGATACTGTGAATTTGATTCTTGTGGGGCATTTAAAAAGGGATTTAACACCATTTTAATAAACGCAATGATGTGTTCAACAAGACCACAACCTAAGCTTTCCACTCGTTTTCCACATTAAATGACTTTTAAAGGGTTTTAAAGTCATTCTATCTCTGTTTCATTTTCAAAAGTACACACATTTTCAATAAACTGGGGTCTGATTGGAGGATCGTGGCTTCAGCCAAGTCACTGCTTTAAGTTTCAAGAAAAAAGACTGAGGTCAAAGAGTGCTACGTTGGCTCAAGAATGCTAATAGGTCATAATCATCTCTGTATTTTCAGGCAAATCTGATGAAAAAGGCCACGGCGCTGGCTGACCTCTGATTTTCTGATTTGGTTTGTACTTTCCCCAGACTTGGCAACCCGTGACAACGAGAGAACTGTAATACGAATTATCTGACATGAGCATAAATACTTTCCACGGGTAATTGACCCTTTTCCTGGACACACACACTCTAAGATCAAAAGGGTATATCCTCTAGACTCCAAGAGCCACTGATTAAACACATTTCAGAAGTATTTCCCTTCCATTTCCAGGGCAGATCTGGCAAAGGCATATGAGATGTGTTTCATTATGCCGTATAATGTCCTGTGTGTGTGTAAGTGTACTGTACATGAGAATATGGTATGTCTATGTATGTGCATGCCTGCCTCTGTCTGTCTATGTATACGGTGCACATTTTTAGCTGGTGAGGGGAAGTGACGAGGCGCGTTGCCAGCCGAGTCTCAGTGTTTCTCAAGAAAGACAAATGGCATTGTTCCAGGAGCAGATACCAGCTTTACTGCCAAATCCCTGCCGGCTGGACTGAAATTTCAGCCATGTAAAGAGAGCAGGAGTGGAGTGGGGACTGACAAAAGATGACATTGGCCTGTAAGTTTTAGGCGATGACGCTCAGGGGGATTCCATTATGTGGCTGTCACACAGCATTAGGCGAGACAGCAAACACTTTCATGTGTGGATTACCATTTACCCATTGGAGATAATAGATATTTGCCTTAGCTAATCCGTTCCTCTATTGATTTTTTTTCCCCTTTAATAACTTCTTGCAAGCAAGCAAATTTTAATAAGTGCAAGAATGCTGACATGTAAGAAGCTTTAACAAAGAGCTGTGTTTGTAGTTTTTTAATGTAGTTTTCCACACAAATATGAGATGAAAGATTATCTTTGACAACTTTATTTCAAACCAGATATATGTAAACATACAGTGTGATTACATAAAACTCCACGTAACGCCACGTAAAGTGAATGCAATTATCAGCTGAGCTGCTTAATCCAATAAAATGCTTACACGAAGAATAAGATGATGATGAATATCTGTGACTCAGACAGAAGACATCAAAATTTCACAATTTTTTTTCATTGTGACACAATATTTTTTATGACATACAAATTAATATTTAAAAAAACAAAACTAAAAAAAAAAAGCAATGTTCAGCAATATTTGATATTTCTATTATTGTCAACTAAACTTTTCTTTAAAAGATTTTTTTTAAGTATAAACAAGTATTCTTTGTGTCTCCAAAGCCTAATATAACTTTTCTGTGCCATATATCACCATTAATGTCCCAAAACTATAAAGCACACCAGTCAGCCACACTGTCACATGTTCCTTCATTATCATGAAGAGTCAGCCTCTCTCACATCCTCATGCTATAAATAACTGCTATAGCACCAAATGTAGATTAATTCCCAGCTGAAATTTGTCCCCAACTGTGTTGTGTTTAACAGGTACTAGATTGTGTCAGCCTTACCCTTTAATCTAATATTACACAAATTTTCTATTTTGTAATCTATTATTTTTCACATTTGTTCACTGGGCATTGCTCAATTTATAAAACAGACGTACATTAGCTCAATAATCCATAATACAACAGATAAGCACATATGTAACATTAACGCCAACCGTTTCTTATATCGTAATATGAACAACTCTTAACGCTGCCACAATAACTCCTAAATTTTGAACATTAACCACAAAACTTCAACATAGATAAGCCATAAAATCACATTTAAAGTTGCTGTCATGATTAATTCTGTTGATGCCATTTTAAAATGTGTTTTTCTTCGCTTTGTCGCAGTTGCATTTTTTCAAGCTTAAATGTGTCTTTTTGTCTTTGTTCCTCTTCTTTATCCGGTTCTTAGTTCCTCATTCAGACATTTGGTGTCTGGGGGCTCTTCGTCCTCGGCTTTGGCACTGGTGAAGGTTGTACTCCTTCAGCAGCTGTGGATAGCTGTGAAGGCTTGTTTTCAGGCTGAGCTTCAGGCTGAGAAACAGTCTCGTAGTCCTCAGTCGGGTGCATGGTCTCATAGACTCGGCTGGTGGAGTCCGGCTCTCGTTTGCTTAAAGAAAGCATCCTGAGCCCCCCTTTATCCTTGAGGCTTGTTTTGTTGCGTTTGTAGCAGCAACATAATGCAATAATAATGATGACTAAAAGCAAAATCAGAGCAGCTCCTCCTGCAGCCACCGCCACAACAGTTTTGGATGGAAAACAAAGCAAAGTTGGACTTTTACAAGTTGGACGAACAGTGTTGCTCTTCTCCTTGCTGACTTTGTTTGCCACACTGCATGTAAAGCTCCTCTGCCCTAAAAGCTGTGCCAGTGATATGCTCAGTTTTTGTTTTGTTTCACTTATTAAGGTATTTTCATCGAGTGTCCATGAGAACACCAAACCCTGAGGATCGGCTACATAGCAATTTAGATTAACAGCATTTGAGTCACAGGTATAAGTGACTTGAGGTTTTGATACCTTGTCCATTATGCAGAGCTCACCAATCCACGTTTTAGCCAGTGTACCATTGGAATGCAGCACGGTTGCTTCGTAAGTCCCTGCACTTGAGGATTGGATGTTCTTCAGGAGAGGAGATCCGGTTGCAGAAATGACCAATGAATTTCCGACAGACACTTTGCCTTTCTCTCTGTAGAAAATTAGTTTTTTATTATGAGTCCATCTCAGCACATGTAAGTTTGTCAGTCCATTGTAGACAAAAGGCAAAGTCAGACTCTGTCCAATAGCAGCATAGAGGTCACAGGTATCCTTTGCTGCCGGGAGCTGGATGAATCCACACAGAATGATAACGCCAAGTGTGACAGCCAAACACGCCATAATATACTTGAGCGTTCCCTTAGTCCCTAATTTATAAACTCTGACTGAGAAGCAGTCCTGCCAAGCTGAGCCACAATAAATCTGGCACACTGACTTCCCACCTCAAGCCCTTTTAAAAAGAAGTTGACCTTCAGTGGGAAGGAAACTCTGTTAGTCAAGAGTCTACTCTCAGTTCTCTAAATATGGCAGAAACAAAAAAGGATTGACGAAAAATGCGGGACAACTAACATTTTCCGCTCACATGAATAATTCACATTGATATAAATATATGCGACTTGTGTCGTAATTCAATGCAATCACTCCATGACCTAACAAAACAATTGTTGTGAACACATTGCTAGGTGAATCATAGCAGCACATGTTCGTTCTTCTATTTTGGAATTAAATTAGTCATAACTAACTCTCAGTTGAGAATAGGTTTTTACCATATATATATGTTTTCAGTTCGTGATTTTGGAGTAACTGGAAGAACATTTCAACAACGCATATACAGACAATGAGGAGAGAAGAACAGGGTTAGAAAATGTAGCATGTAAGGGGTCGGGTTAGGCTGAAGTCAGAGTAATGTGTGTATTTGAAAGATTGCTGTCAATAAAAGAATAAAGAGCACGGAAAATTGGATTTAATTGAAAAGATAGAGTCAGAGTCAGGGTTTGGCTGAAATCAGGTTAGATATTGTTAACAACTCTTCCTGCTGTCAGAGGCAACTGGCTGTCACTCAAAACTCCGCCTGCCGGTCTAACTGTCGTGGCAGACCCATCCAACACAGTGACAGATGTCCATCTGTTGACTACACTTTGTTAGCCAGCTGCCGAGGGCGAGTAACTCAAACCCACTCATACTTCAACTTGTAGTATGTATAACCACTAGTATGACCATGTAGACCATGTGTTTGTGTTTGAATCAACAAAAGATAAAAGGTAAATATGTAATGTGATTTCATAAAATTCAATTGTTAATCTTTAATTTTTTAAATAAAATTCTTAGATGAAAAATAGGATAATGATGGATGTTTGTAACTCAGACAGAAGAGGACATATTTAGTATGATAGAACAGTTTTAATACAATATCAATTAATATTTACAAAAAACTTAGACTTAAAGTAATATAATCCCCAACTAATAAACAATTTTCTCAATTTATTGTTTGACAAAATAGATACTAGATTGTTTTTGTTTGTGTTTATTGTCAGCCGTACCCTTTTATCTATTATTACACAGTCATATGCATTTTCACCGGATATTGCTTCATTTATAACACAGACGTACAGTGGCTCAATAAGTCATAATAAAAACAGATAAGAACATTAGTACGTAAACAAATTAGAATCTTACATGCATGATCCGCCCATGTCTGCATTGGTTCTCTCCGGGTACTCTGGCTTCCTCCCATTGTCCAAAGAAACTTAAAAGGTTAATTGGTGACTCTAAATTGCTTGTAGTGAAGTGAATGTGAGGGTAAATGGTTGTTTGTGTCCTGCGATAGCTGGCGATTTGTACAGGGTGTAAATCGGGTGGGATAGGCTAACCCACCCACCATAACTTCTAAATTTTAAACATTAACCAGAAAACATAGATAAGCCATGAAATCACATTTAATGTCGTTGATGCGTCGTGATGAATTCTGTTGATGCCATTTTAAAATGTGTTTTTCTTCATTTTGTTACAAGCTAAAATGTGTCTTTTTGTCTTTGTTCCTCTTCTGGTTTTTAGTTCCTCATTCATTGTGTTGTGTCCGGCTTTGGCACTGGTGAAGTCAGTCGGTCTGATCTTCAGACTGAGAAAACAGTTTAGTAACATTGTCCGGGTGAAGACTCGAGGCTCAGGGGTGGAGGGTTCTCAATCGGGTGCATTATCTCATACTCTGGGTTGATTAAAGAATCCATCCTGAGCTCCCTGTCATCTCCAAGACACGTTTTGTTGCGTCTGTGGTAGTAACATAATGCAATGATAATGATGAGCGAAAGCAGATTCAGACCAGCTCCTCCTGCAACCACCGCCACAACAGTTTTGGATGGAAAACAAAGCAAAGTTGGACTTTTACAAGTTGGACGAACAGTGTCACTCTTCTCCTTGCTGACTTTGTTTGCCACACTGCATGTAAAGTTCCTCTGCCCTTTAAGCTGTGCCAGTGATCTGCTCAGATTTTGTTTTGTTTCACTTATTAAGGCATTTTCATCGAGTGTCCATGAGAACACCAAACCCTGAGCATCGGCTACATAGCAATTTAGATTAACAGCATTTGAGTCACAGGTATAAGTGAGCTGAGGTTTTGATACCTTGTCCATCATACAGAGCCGGCCAGTCCACGTATCAATGAAATTCACAGTTGCTTCGTAAGTCCCTGCACTTGAGAATTGGAGGTTCTTCAGCAATAGAGATCCGGTTGCAGAAATGTCCTTTGAATTTCCAACATACACTGAACCCCAACGACTGTAGAAAATGATTGTATCATTATGAGTCCATCTGAGCGTTTTGAAGTTTGTCAGTCCATCGTAGACAAAAGGCAGAGTCAAATTCTGTCCAACAGCAGCATAGAGGTCACAGGTATCCTTTGCTACTGGGAGGCTGATGAATCCACACAGAATGATAACACCAAGTGCTACAGCAAAGCACACCATGTTATACTCGAGAATGTTATATTATTTCCTTTGTCCTTAATTGAATCTGTTGATTTTTAATCCCTGATCGAGAAGCAGTCCTGTCAAGATCTGATAAGTTTTCTATCCGCAATATAGCACAATAATGACTCAAACCTCAAACTTCAAGCCCTTTAAAAGAAGTGATTCTTCAGTAGGAACTCGAATTAGTCAAGAGTCATCTCCCTAATTCTCTGAATATGACCAAAAAAAGGATGTCAAAGGCGCGTGGCAACTATTGTCTTCCGTTGACACAAATAACAGGAACATAATGATATTTGACTTATGACGTAATTCAACCCCCACTTGAGTAGGTTTTACTATTTCTTCCAAATATTCAATTTTTAGCTCCTTAATTGTAGTAGTAAGGCCCACATCAAAGAAAAGTTTTATAAATAACTCCTTGTATGTGGTCAGACTTAAAAAGGTCAAGTGAGTAACATTTAGAAGAGGGGGATCTATCAGAAGAAAATAAATGAAAAAAATAATATTCATAACTGTGTTATCACCTATCAATTTAGAAGAGCTCATTATATCTAAAGAGGGAGTAGGTCCTCTTGTTGTACCACCATGTTTCTACAGGAGTGTAGACCAAACGAACAAAGCACCTTCTCTTGATAGGGACTTTTTGTGTTTTTTATGCCCACTGTAGTATCTCAGAGTATTCAGTCGGTTGCAATAAACAACGCCTTTAAGAGCAAATACTGATTTGTGAGGCCTGTGGGGTGTGTTTCTCTAAATCACAAAATGCAATTTTAATTCTCAAAAAGTTAAGCAAGATATACCATAACTCAACATTTATGTACAATATGAATCCGTGCTCATTTTGAATAAACATGGAACATGAATAATCTTGTCAGATTATTGCTCCGCACACAGGATGCAACCAGAAATATACAGTTTAATATTTTAAGCAAGTTAAGATAGGATATTAACTTATTGTAATATTATGAAAGGAGTTCAGAGATTTATCATCAGCCTGATATTTCCCTGCTGGCTTTTGCATTATTTATCCTGGTTATTGGTTTTTGCTTGTCAAAGAAAACAAATGACTTATTTGTCTGTCCTAAATTGGTTTAGTTGGTGGTGCCTTTTCTGATAAATCAGCTGAATAATGGGAGGCCACCGCCTCATGTAAATATCTGTTTCAAATGCTTTTGTTGTGGTGCCATCGGATGAGCGGCTCAGCCATAGAGTGTGTGTATTTTGCAATTAGGGACGGTTGCCACGTTTAAAATTAAATTGAATCATTCCAATAAATCATCTCTTGAGAGAAGAGCTCCCACGACAATCCTCTTTCTTTTTAACAAACAATAACAGACGCTCCAGCCAAATCCAGGAATATTCTGACCACATTTGACTCAGTGGATTTAATCCAACAAATCTCCAAGTGGCACATTTTCCTTTGGCTTTTAATTTGGAGGATCCCAAAGTCTTAGTTGGAATTTTTTTATGTTATTAAATTAAAAAAACTTGCTTTTGAAATATACCCCAATCACCATAATCAAGTGGGCTTTCTGTAAATCCCCTACAGCATTTCCAGTAAACCAGAGTCATTGTTCAGCTAACATCTAGAAATACCCATGTCATTCTATAATTCATGACATCTACAGCCCTCCGAAGCACTGCTACAACTGTTGGCTCGAGCTGCACTAGAATGAGTCCATTTTGCAGCCTACAACTATAATTTCATGCAATTAGCAGTGATTCACAATCTTTCTGTAACTCTCAGCACCTTCAAAGATACCCTTAGCAAGAAGAACACCTGTTTCTTTTAGTTTCACCATCATTACACTTTTTCCTACCCCGAGGGAATAGATTGATGTAAAATGTCAGCTATTCAAGGGGGGTGTTCTGAGAGCTGAATGCAATGAATTCCTTGTTACAAATGTTGTAAAGATTATATCTCCAAGAATTTTCCCTGCCAGCTCACAAATAGGAACATGTGTGTAAATGTGGATGGGAATTTGTGGTTCACAGACGCAGGCAAAAAGCACGGCGAACACATGGTATGCTTATGTTTTATATCATAGCACACATGATCCAAAGGAGGTGTAAAATCCCAGCTCACCACCTTTGTGATCAGTTTCTGCAATTCTGTACCTGGCAAGAAAAACGTACGCAGAAATGCACTGATGGTTGTCAGCTGGAAGACCTTACTGATCCAGCTTTGTACGCAGTTGTGCTGTGCACAGCAAATCAATCATCATCTATCCATTGGGAAAACAGTAGATCTTGTCTGTTTTTCGTCATATTAAATGTATGCCTGTGGATCTCAATTCTCATAAATCAAACACCTTTCACTAAATTACTGCTTCCAATTAGGATAAAAGATTTACTTTATTGATCGCTCAATAGGAAACGTCTATTTTCCACTAAAACTCACATATATAGGCCCAAAATACAACCACACACACAAAGACACGCGAATGTGGAGAGATGGTGGAGTGATGGGCATCCACATATCCCTGGTAGCAGTTAGGGGTTTGGTACCTTGCTCAAGGGCACCTCTCCAGCTACTTGTCCACGTTTCACCCTCCGGTTCCCAAGCCCAAGTCCATATAGACTGAGCTACTGCCGCCCCCATTTAAGAGAAAAGTCTTAGTGACTGTAAAGAAGCTGAATCATCAGCCGAAATAGTTCACAAGGTAGGAAATTTGTGTCCATTCTATATAAACCTCTCTCCACTCTCTCCAACATGAAAAGCACTTCAGCCACACGGCGAGTGTTTCATTTCAAATTCAGTGTGCTGGACCAAAGCCAGACCAGTGAAGAGCATCACTGTCCAAATACTTGCAGCCCGCACAGTATGTAGATACATGCTGGCTATATTATTTGGGGACACTTACAGCACCATTTCATAAAAGCGCTGTCTGCAACTTGTTAAGCTACAAATGATTTTTCCCATTCACAATCTAGAAAGCTAGAGTTTTCAACCTAACAGCTCTATAAAAGTCCATTTAACAACAACAACTAGAGATAAAATGACTATGATCATGTTTCTTGACAGGAAAATAAATAATCAGGCCTCTTTTTATTGTATAACACCACACTATGGTGTTGAACTGGCGGTGTGTGATTGGGCCATCTGTTACAATGGTAAAAGGAAGCAACTGACCTAATTCTGTCATGCAATGTGACATCTTCGTCTTATTTCAGGAAGTATTTTATCATACAAGAGATGAAGAAGAGGAAGTGGGCTGCGCTGAAGGTGTCCTGTGTCTGATGACATAATGTGTGAAAAGTTTCAAAATTTTCCATCTTCAGTGTACAATGACTCAAAGAAAAGAGACACTGACGCAAATATTGTTGGTGCTCTTGGAGCTTTACGGAAACAAAAGCTGAAGTTGACCCAGTTCTTATTGATGACTGTCCAGGGTATTCTGAACGTGTTGACTTTGCCTATGATGGCTGCAATCATAACCACAAAGTGCTCCCCTTCAGTCACTATGATTTTATGCAAACGGCACCCTGTGTGCCTGATGTCAAATCAAGCCCAACCGTTTTATTATCCCTTTTGATCCCCTTCTGTAATATGCCCTTTTAATTGGCTACAAAGTAAGGTCTGAATAGACTGGGCATGGGTTAATTGGCCCCAGTTCCTGATCCCTCAAGCTTTCAGGCAGGGAGCCCGTCTGCCTTAGCTGATGTTTAATTCAAGGGCCCAGATGGAGGCGTAACAGCCTGGCTGTGAGATCCTTGACTCACGCTTCCACCAGACGTGGCTGTGGCTCTGGATTTCCCCAAGGGAAGAGGGGGTCTTTGTGGCCCCTCCTGTTCTCCCAAAGTCAATATAATTGGGGACAGTGTTGTCACTCTTAAAACTAGATGGATAGATGATTCCCATGCGCCACGGTCACGCTAACATTTATGATGTGCTTGATTGTAATAGAGCAAAACTTCTGTGGGCTGCAAATCCTCTTAACAGCGTTGTCATTTAAGGTACTTGAGAGACACCGGAGAGGTGGAATCTACCATTGCTTTATTATGTTTGCTGTACTATAAACTGTACAGAAGATGAAGGTTTGTGTGTAGTTTGTAGTACAAATGCATCACTTTAATAAACTTAACAGTTAATTGTCTGCACTAATGTGGCAGGCTAGTGTTAAGATGCTGTCCGCTATCTATCAAATTACTGGTAAGCTTGCAGCGGGTATGTCTCTAAGATAAGCATTAAGGATAAACGGCCAAATATAACTCCTAATCTTTTGAATGGATGTGCACTCCAGTCAGATCAGCCAAAGTGTGTGTGGGGTTAATTATAGGAGGAGGTGTTCTTCTGAATTAACTTTAGATTGAGAAGCTACAGGTCAGAGGTTAACTGAGTTGGGATCCTCCCAGTCCATAGACATGCAAGTTAGGTTAACTGCATTCTCTAAATTGCTCGTGAGTGTGAATGGTTGTTTGTCTCCATGTGTCAGTCCTGTGATGATCTGGTGATCTGTCCAGGGTGGAACCCACTTCTTGTCCAATGTCAGCTGGGATCGGCTCCAACTCCCTGTGAGGCTGCAAAGGATGAACGGTTATAGATGATGGATGGACCATTCGACACTAAAAGTAATCTCATTAGCCTACAGTGTGTGCACCCAATAATCATATTAGCTCTTTTTACATAATCCTCACACAGCTCTATCCCATTAACCTTGTAATTTTGTTTGGATTATATAGGAACCTCAGTGTTAATGGACAAAACGTTTATTCTCCTCAAATCCTGACTGAAGTAGAGATTTAGGGGAACAAAGAAGAAATAGTAGAAGTAAATATCTCAAGTCTGTTGTTCCTGGCGACCTCTGAAGTTGGATCCTTGCTTCCCCCGTGTCATTAAGGCCAAGAGCACTGTAACCTTAATCCAAAAGGGAAATCCCATGAAAATGTTTACCTCTTCCTTGGGTACAGTCCAGGAAAATTTCCTCATTTAAAAAAAAAGATTTTCTGTCCTTATGCAAGGTTTGCATCAGCTGCAGCCTGTCCTGTTTTGCTCGGTATGAGTCATTTCAGAAGCATCTTTGTTTAGCGGTTGCATCTGTGTTATATCAGAAGTTGTACTGAAGTAACCTGTGAGATGTTAAGAGCTCCTTTAGTTGTTTGTGTATAAGCATGTTGCAGAGTATTGGTGATGATGGCTGATGTAAAATGAACTCTTCATATCTTCCGCGCAGGCATCAGAAGAACAAGGAAACAATTTGTCAGATGTTTAACTCAAGAGTGGGATCTTTTCATATGTACATCATTTTAATGTCTAGTCATAATCCTGCATATCTCTGTTTCCGTCCCCCGTTCTTCCTTACTCACATTAAGGCATGTTTGAATGCTTTCACAGATTGCAGTCCCTGCAAGTTAAAGTCACTCCCACTACTTCCCCAAAATGGTTGTAGAGAGAAAAGCCAGACATTTTCTTTTGACAGGGTTCAAGAGATCACAGTTTATATTTCCTCTTGCATTACATGGGTCTCTAAATTGTCTGGTTTTGGTGGTAGTGGAGGATACTGTGCTTCAAACACAATATAGGCTGGGGCTTATCATAGTTGACTGCTCTGGTGCCGCCGCAGAGGAGGAAGCCGCTTATATCATCTTTGTTTTGCTCTGGCCCAGCTGTTTTTGCTCACCGGGTTAACCAGCTATCTGCCAATGTTGAGGACCTTTGATGTGCGCAGGGAGGATCTGCATAGAGAGGAATCACTCCTAAACCTACCTCCCATCAGACTATTGGAGTTCAAGTTTAAACAACTCAGAGAGATTGTTTTTGTTCCCATTTTTCCTTTTTTTTGAAGGGGCATCTGTTCTGTGGTGCCTTACTAGCCAATGAAAACTGAGTAGGTTATTTAAGTGGGACATTTTGTGGCTGACCATAAGCTCTGGACATGAATGACTCCATTAAGTTAATATAGTTGTGTATAATTAAGTCCAATCAGAAAAGCTACATTCCCTACAAGTGTAACTTTATATCAAAACAATCCCTCAACAATTATTTATTGGTTTATATAAAAAGAAGATTTGTAGGCTCTTCAAAGCCAACTTTTAGGAATTCTGTTAAAGCAAAGTTTGTTCGACAGCTGGGTAGAATGAACAAACACTTGTCTGCTGAGATTTCTTCACAGATTATACCATTTGTACATGCCTGAAGGTCATCCTTTGGTCTACACTTTGCTTTTATGACTAATGAACACTTAATCCTCTACAGATGAATCACCCCACTTCCAGGGCCTTTCCTTTTGTTTTCTGAGCAATGCTGCCAAACCTGACCGTTTTAATAAAGGCCATTCTTCTGCTCTGTGATTTTCACTTTTGTTCCTTTTATCCTATCCCTTTGTCTTGTGCAACAAGTTTCCTAAGTATAAATCTAAACTAACAATCTTGTCTTCCCCTTAATTACTGTTGTTGCAACTGGGTTTTTCATATATGTGGCTTCTCTGCTTATTTTTATGGCTTACTTTATATTGTACATGACACTTTTTAAAACTGTTTACTACAATATGCATACCATCTTTCATTTTCGATTTCCTTCCTGCAGACGAATACTACCAAGCTGTGGAACGTTCAGCTCTCGGTGATGTGAAATGTGGAGGGTTTTGGACAAAGGCCTGTAAATGCTCATGTTTCTGCATAGATGACAGTGTTGAACAAGCTTAAATACAGTGTGCGACAGACAGGTCATAATAGACACAGTACCAAGTTGTAAATCATTGTACAGCTGGAGGTGAGAAATTGCAGCCTGCCTAAGTGCAATGAAAAATGGACAATTTCATCGTGTTGACAACCCACAAGAACACATCGTCAGTTTTATCTATGGTTGAGGTCTATTGAAGTCAAGGGTCTGAGACTACTTCTTTGTCAAGCAGACAAGTTGAGGATTTCCATCAGAATTTAACCGTGGTACTTTATACAGTTTGTACAATCTAAGTTTGGAAACATGATGCCATGTGTTGACATTTCTAGTGGAGTGCCAGGTCTTGGTGCACTTTAAAAAGGAAAGGTAATTAAAAGTCAAAGTGATTTAGGTAGCCCTACATCTCGCCTGACTTTCCCTTTCTTATTAAATAATGCTAAGCAAAATAGTTTTGCAGTTTCATTATTTAAAACATGTCTGATGAGTCACACCTGGTGTTTTGATTTCAAACACCTGCCCACTAATCATGAGTGGAGTTTATAAAGGAGGGTAGACTTACAGTAGCTTTTCTTTTCTGTGGGAGGCCCGAGAGAGCATGGGCCTCGCCTTTGAAAGATTTTTTACTCCTAAAGAGTTACAAGTTTGTAAGAATTTGGGAAGATATATATGTTTGGTCACTGATAAATCGTCACTGATAGATGAAACTCTATATGATTTAGTGACTTCTAGCAGTGAGGCTGCAGAATGAATAAATACTCTTTGCCTAAACCTTCCCCCCTAAGCACACAGGAGAAACTATGCTGAGACAGTTTGGTTTGTCTGTTCTGGGCTACTAGCAATGTAACACGGAGGACTCTGTGGAAGAGAACCTACTCCCTCTGTAGATATGAAGGGCTGATTGTAATGTAACAAAAATGCAATAACTCTCTAAATAACTCCACATTTCAGTAATATATTGTTCAGTCTTTTCACATGTTTTCAGAAACTATTTTCCAACATATTTAATGTATTTTGACAGAAATCTCGGGATTGTCTTTTATCTAAGTTATGAATCTGCATGAACATGAAGTAAAAATGTAGACTCGGAAATATGTACTGAAGCTTCAGAAGGGCGCAGATCAGAAAATGCACACTCTGGGCACAAGACAAACAAAAAAAGTGGCTGTAATATAGCACAGTGACAGATTCTTAAACAAAGGGTCTGAACACAGTGCTGGAGTACACAAGCTTCATAGTACTCCAGGTCTGGCAATGCCACGAGCTACGTCTGTATGTCAGGCCATCTATCAGTCTTCATTCCTCTCTTCTGCTTCCTCCTGGCTTAGATTAGCTCACATGAAGACAGGATGCCATATTCTCCACCTTCTTTGAATAGCTTAAATCCTTTGATGTGGGTTCAAATGTGAGAAAAGATCAAGAGATCAAAAACCTACTCGCATCCAAGAGATAAAGCTGTGGGTCATGTCTGTCAGTTGAATCTGACAGAGCAATAGAAAGGATGTGTTCATGGTTTGGTGATAAGGTTCCAGGGATTTTCACGAGTGAGACTAGACAGTTTTATAATAGGGTGTGGTCCAAACTGATCAAATCCGCGCAAACATTTTATTTACATACAAGAAATTCCTCAGCAAAGGGGATAAGCCAAAAGGAAACCAGTAATTCTGAAAGTGATTGTTCTCCTCCCAGTGCTTTGAAGTGTTTGGCCAGTGTCTGCTAATGTCTTTAATGTGAGGACAACACGGATGGAGCCTTTCCAGAGATTAGCCTGTATCTGGTTCAACATCGTCCAACGCTTTCAATCTCGCTGCTGAAAGACATACAGGCTTTCATGGTTTTTGTTTTGGCAAAGTGACAGCACAAAATGTAATATTTTGAATGTTCCATGTAATCAGATATGAAGGGATAAAAACAGACATGCTGAAGGACATGTTTGCATGTACAAAATTATAGCTTTTACCTTCAACCTGGGGCATTTTTTCGTGGGTATAAACCTTTTGAATGAAGAAAACTCCCCTTGACTTGGTAACACATTATCATTTCCACAGACATTTAAAAAGCTCCAGAAAATCCAAATTACTTTTCAGAAATGACTGCCTGAAAAATGTGAAGTATTCCCAGAACTCAGATTCCGAGAAAACAGATTTCAGGATAATTAAATGCTGAGGTTGAGTTTGTCTAACATTGGGAACAAAAGGCAATCTTCTTCCCTCACATACTTTCGTTTGCCAAAATGTACTCACAGAGTTCATAAAAATGTATCTTGTCTTGGATGGAGCTAATCTGCCTGCAAATACAGTTTTAGTATATAAAGTTTATCACCAAAAAGGCTGTCAAAAGGCCTCCTGTAGAGTGTGTCTTATCTTTGCAGACCAGAGATTGACTTAACACAGAGCTTAACTTCAAATGATTTTTAAGAAGGATATGGTGACCAGAAAGAAGAGGTCATCCTTTCTATTTAGCCGTGACACTTTCATGTAGGTTAAAGAGCTTACAGCACCCCTGGTATGGTGCCCTGCCCTTGGCAGCATAGACTTGGCTGTCTGTGGATACAAAGAGACAGAAAAGGGGGCTAATGCAGGAAGAAGGCTATTCTGTCAGTTCCTTGTAATCCTTGTGCTCCTTAATTCATGGGTTTTAATCAGGCTGTATAGCATCAACCTCGCCAAAACATTCCTTGAATACTGAAGCTTCTGTGTTGTAAAGTTAAAAGAGAGAGGAAGAGCCAGTTGGCTGCATAAATGGCTCGAAAGAAGATAGTTTGTTGGTTCTTGGCCCAGAAGAAAAAAGAACAGTAAGATTTCCCATTTGTCTCTTACAGTACATGAACAAACTGCTTTTGTTCTCAGGGCTGAACATCACTTCAGTCAATAAAGTCTTTTACTGGAGAAGGATACACACCTTCAGAACAAACAATGATCTCAACATGAATTGATTTTGCAGTGATTCCATTGGGAGTATTTGATTTCCCTGTAAATTCTCAGTTTTAGACACCAGTGTAACCAAGTCTTTACTCTGACTACAATCCAAGTATATTTAAATCCTCTGAAAAACGTTTGCTTGATCACTGCAGTGAACAGAGCACAAACTGTACACATGTCTGCAACAATAAAGGACCCTCATTCACAGCTGATCCAAGGCCATTTTTAACATTTTGTGTGGGAAGCACTGAAGCTGTGTACCCTTCTATTGTGTTTGTTTAATTACAATCAGAAAATAGTTGCTCTCAGTTTTGGATATGCACCAGTGCATACATAAAATTGCTTCTTGCTCCAAAAGGTAGATTTTCTCAATCGGACATCAGTACAATCAGTAAAACGCTCTGCCTGTTAATCAGTCTAATGAGTTAAACTGAAGAAACGCTGGCATGTTTTATACTGCTAGGAAAAATAAAAGATGTTTTCACTGACAGGGGAGTGCAAAAGTGAACACGGAGCATATTCCTCAACATATTTCAGCTATGCCAGAAGGAGCCGAGGTAAATAGGGGGAAATTTCAAAGTGGGTTGTACCTACAAATCATGGAGATAGTGGGCGCAATAGTAAATCTTGTCAATGGAGAGTTTAAAAATGCGACTTTGTCTGCCCCGCAGTGGAATGCAGCGTTGTCTCTGATAAGAGAGAGGACTCGTTGTAAAGCCTGAACATGCCATGGAAGCAGACGCTTTCGAATCATTGCTGATCTAATGATATGCTACACTTTTACTTTGCATGTCTGCCAAAAGAGAGCGATCGAGAGGGAGGGAAGGTATGAAAAAGAGAAACCCCCTGTTTAAAGCTGCATTTTATACTGTAGAAACATCACTGCAGCATCTTTGAATATTTTAGCTAATAATATGTCTTGTGGCACAATTGTTTTTAACTGGAGCTGCAGACACAAAAGAGCCTCAGTTTATTTTGGAGTAAACTTTGGATCTCATGAGCCCATGGCCTTAAATCTCAACAGAGATTCTGGGAACGTTACCTGCCATTTCTAGTCAAAACTAATAATTTACAGAAAATGAATGAAATCCCTCTCTTATCTGTAAAAATAATGAACTAAAGGCCAACAATGTGTGTCATACTGTATGACCTATCTTCATGACAGCCATAGCTGCCAAGTGTAGTTTAGCAGCCACAGGTAACACAGAGTTCAAAGATAATCTGGGGGTAGCAGAGGTCTTATGAACTCTCAGTGTGCTGTGTTTGTGATAACATTCCCAAAAGCCTTTAAAAAAAAAAAATGTCGCCCATGTTTCCAAAATTATCCGAGAGCGATTTAAAGTAAATTGGTGTTTTTCTTTGGACAATGGCAAAGACTGCTGCTCTCAGGATACTCAAAATGCAATCAAATTTGGCATGTTTGTAAATGCTGTTGTTGGATATTACATTGCAAATTAAGGTCTCTGCACTCGCTATGACTCAGGTTCTTTCCATGCGGTGGTGTCTAGAGCAGAGTTGCGTAAATCCCCCTAAGTTCTGCTGAGTAACCTGGCATTTAAATCTCAATGCTTGTTTTGGTTAGAAACCCACCATTTTGGCTGGTTTAATGCGAGATTTGGTATAAATTCGCACATGGTATCATAACAGGAAAAAAATGTGCACAAACAAATCATTTTTAACTCCATCTATTCAAATTAAGTATAATCTTTTCTTGCCTGCACTTTTTAAACGAAACAGGAACTGTTAACATTCTGTTGTCTAGTTAAGCTGCTTGAAGCCAAGGACTTCTTAATTTTCTGCATGAAAAAGTCACTCCAATTATATGTACAGTGTCCTTCTGCATGAAAAAGTCACTCCAATTATATGTACAGTGTCCTTCCGTCCATCTTCTCCCGCTTATCCGGTTACGGGTCGCGGGGGCAGCAGCTTCAGCAGGGAAGCCCAGACTTCCCTCTCCCCAGCCACTTCTGCTAAATGCG
Source organism: Larimichthys crocea (assembly GCF_000972845.2). Classification (NCBI taxonomy): domain Eukaryota; kingdom Metazoa; phylum Chordata; class Actinopteri; family Sciaenidae; genus Larimichthys; species Larimichthys crocea. Next base: position 12,647,507 of record NC_040031.1, read on the forward strand.
TTCCTAGGCCAGCCGAGAGACATAGTCCCTCCAGCGTGCCCTGGGTCTTCCCCGGGGCTGCCTCCCGGAGGGACATGCCCGGGACATCTCACCAGGGAGACGTCCAGGAGGCATCCTCACGAGATGCCCGAGCCACCTTAACTGGATCCTCTCAATGCGGAGCAGCAGCGGTTCTACTCTGAGCTCCTCACGGATGGCCGAGCTTCTCACCCTATCTCTAAGGGAGAGCCCAGCCACCCTGCGAAGGAAGCTCATTTCGGCCGCTTGTATTCGCGATCTCATTCTTTCGGTCACTACCCAAAGCTCGTGACCATAGGTGAGGGTAGGAACATAGATCGACTAGTAAATCGAGAGCTTCGTCTTTCGGCTCAGCTCCTTCTTCACCACGACGGACCGGTGCAGAGTCCGCATCACTGCAGAAGCCGCACCGATCCGTACACAAAAGATTAATAAAAAGGTTTGAACAGGTTTAGACAGAATTGTGAGATGCAGTCACTCTGGTTGTACTGTTGGACTTGAGGTTTCTAATTTCTAGTTGACTCTGTACTGTCAAAATGCCACTCTGAAGGATTGAGCATGCTTGAAATGAACCGCTGTTAGCAGCTGTTCCGAATGGGCACGCTTGAAGGCGGCCTGAAATGTCTGCCGTCATCGAAGAAAGCACGGTGCGATGAATTGCACAAATGGGGATGAAGACATCTTCAGTCTTAAGAAATTCATAGTGTTGCGCTCAGTTGCACACACAAATGTAACTAATCTATGGTGTGAGGAAATTGACGTGTCTGCACCTATTCCGCATTGAAAGGTGTGCAAGGATAGGGTTTCACAGATCGTTCAAAGATCCAGCAAACATGTTGAAGCAAACCTCAATTGAATGCGCCTAAAATCCCCTATTTTTCAACAAACATGACAACTATTACAATAAAACTCATGCAGCTGCTGATGAACCGCAACAACAGAACACTTTATTTATCTCCAAACTGTCAGCCTTTTTGGCTTCTATTGGAGACATGGAGCTATTATTTACACATTTCCTGCCAGTCATGCTAGTTGTTGAACTTAACTAAAAAACTTTGGGTCTGTACAATATATAGACACTTCTTGGGGATCAATAGTGCTCGACCAGCTGAAAGCAATAACACCAGAGTGAGTGAAAAACACCGTAAGGACTGAGTAATTTTTGTGGCATAATCAGACCCAAAGGGAGTGTTGTTGATTATGTCAGTGTTGCTTATTCGCTGACAAACACTGCTGAGTTGGATTTTTGCTGGGGCGACTCAGAGATTTATGGGTCTACATATCTTACACAAGCATATTTAACAGAAGAAGCATGCTCTGTAAGCTAGTTGATTAGGAAAACTGGCAGGGTGTCTTGAACTCAGAACAGCTGGTGGCAGTTTAGGATCCAGTCCACTACACTTTGTACAAACTAATCTTGAAGCTCAAATAGATAGCCGAGTTTTTCCTCGGTTTTCAACGTGCTGAGCCAGTGAATTAAGATTAAGAGCCAGTGTAAGAGTGACCTGACCGTCACCAATCTAATAAAAGTCAAGTGTTATCAGGCTCTCAACATAAGCTTACCCTTGCGATCCTTTCTACTTCTCTCTTTACAGGTACGTTGACCCGGCTCTGACCTTGCAGCCATTTGGTGAGCAGCTCTAGTTTACATTAGGATCAGGGTCAAGAAGGGAGAAAGGACCATGTACTGTAGGTCAAATGTCAGCCTGTTGATTTCATGCTCTTAATTTCGACTGTCACACACATTAAAACTGGAGACGACCAGAGAGTTAACTTAAAGCACAGTTGTCTTTGATTCTTTTACTTAACAAAGCCGAGAATTTCCTGCAGCCTATCATGGGTGTAACTGTAGCTTACAGCGAAGCAAAACAATTGGGTCTGAAAATCTGCTAGCACAAGATACCACAGGTGTGATGTTAATCTGATCTGCTGAACCATTTGCTATCCTCTACATCTATATGTTCTGACCTGCGTACCTCCATATACACATTAATGGGAATGTGAAGAGTGTGGAGGCTGAAGAACAAAGCCTAGAATAAGAATACATGCATGAATCAAGGTGGAGTAAATACTGATGTATTTATTTTACACACGGGATATAGATTTCTAAACGATTCTGGAACATTTCTTGAAATCAAGCTGCAAACGAAGGCACAAGGCAGAACACTCAGTAATCTTTGTATTCAATTCAATCAATTTTATCGAAAAAGTGTTTCACTTTAATTTCCATGGCTATGTTCTCTCAAAAAGAGAAGTATATCACTTTAAGGTTTACTTTTTGCTTTACAAGGATTTGCCTGTCACGGCGTGCATTGAACTAGGTAGATGGATACACATTTGTCAAAGTTGAGCATAATATAAATAATAATTCACTATTCATAGCCACAGACAAGAAGGTCTGAAACTGGATATAGTTGGAGTTGCGGCGTGGCTGTGGAGCCAAATATCTGCCATCAGCTACAATGTAGGTAACGTGTATTTCAGAAATGGAATTACCTGTTGGAGACAATGGAACAAAAGCAGTCTTGTATTGAAGATGAGATTGTCGCTGTCTATCACAAAATGAATGAATGACTCCAACTCTAACAGTGGGGTAAATGAAGCACACCCTGATCATCACCAAATATTTGTGTACTGTACAGCACTACAGTAGTGCTATCGAGGTCATTCTGCAATCTGATGCTGAACTATGAATCAAAACCTAGGTAGGTATTGTGATAAGACTGAGGTTTACCAATAAATCCAGTTTTAGTTATGTTATGTTCCTCTTAATATGGCCTAATGTTTTCATGTAAACATTTAAAGTTGCATGTTATAATTTATATATTGCTACATTGAATCCATCTATCTAACTCGACATGTCTAATAAATAAAAGTTTGTTTCTATTTATTTTATGAATAAGGATGAATTGAATTGATAACACTATTTTTAAAATGCCTTGACTCATGCTGGGTCTCTAAGGAGATGACAATAAATGTAATAAAACCAGAATAACACTGCCCAACCTGTGCCTATTTTAGGTGAATTGAGTGTCCCCTGGGAAAATAATAATAACCAAACAAAATTAGGCAGAGCGCAGCCAAGTGATAGCATCACATTTTACCCGGATCTGAGCAGTTCTCCATGGACCTAACCACCCAGAGGCAGCAGCCCTTCACTGTGGCCCACCCTGGAAACTTCCTGTTGGGTGACTCCTCTCTTCTTTAGTTGTGGGGAATGCTGAATCTCAGTGGAGAGTTTGCATTAGGCAGCCTTTTTTAGTGCCAAAGCTTGGAGGAGTGGAGGTGGGTTTGATGTTATCAAAAGTGCTGGTTGGTCACGGTTGGTGGGGGGTGGGGGGTCGTCTGGAACATGGGCAGCAGCCCTCTGTCTAATGACCCTCTGTCGGCTGGTAATTGTTGCCTTGGCTTATGTTCAAGCCTTTGTGCGTTCCAGGAGCCAGCAGTCATGATCAAAGTTGTTCTTAACCTAGCAATACCTTAATCCCTTCAGTAATAAACATGGCTCGGTGACAGAGGCCGCCCTGATATCACCGTAGATTAAAGCAGCCCTCCAAAGCTCCGGCTTCGTTATTGATATCATGCATTGTGCCTTTAGTCAGATAGAAAGGTAGAATTTGCTCAGCCCAATCAACAATCAAGTCCCACCTGGATCTGAGCCACGTTGGTACTGTTGGTTTGCCACTGACGTCCTAATGATACTCTGCTCAGTAGAAGGGCTTCTCACACAGAATCCTTCTCATTGACAAGATGAATGGAGCCATTCTTTATATGAATATCTTGACTGAGATCTTTACTGAGTGGGATTACAGATGGATCAAGGCGATTTCATAAGAACTTCAACGAGCCGTTTAGCAATTCCATAGATTCCAATGATACCTGGAGGTGATATGGCATGATATATAGTGTTTCCCAGTGAGCGGCTGTGAGTTTGGCTTTGCTCAGGCAGGCACAAATGCTTCATAATTGGACTGTTCATGAATAAATGAGTCAAATACTGACTACTGACTAAGAGGAATTATGATTAATACAGGGATGTATGCTAATACATACAGTGATCGCTCAAGGCGCTGACATTCAGCTATGAAGATCACACATACCTTAACATTTAGGGCAACATACAGAGAATGGCTTTATTCATCTTTAGTGTTGGTGTTATAGTTGGTGCCATTAAAAGATGTGATTTATGTTCCTGCATAGAGTAAACCATACCTAGATCATTACATTGATTTAAAGTTATTATTCAGTATAGTGCTGGGTTTTTTGGAGTAGTAGAGTTGGTTGTGAACATCTTTTGTCGAACAATAAGATTCCAGTACAATCCTATGAAGTCAGTGGTCAATGCGAAAATTGGTGTGAGATGTGATCTTACCAGACCTTTTTAGCCCGCTCCTTAGCTTTACTTGTGGCTAGTGGTTTGAGGCTACATTAACCGCTACAAGCATAACACAAATAACAACTCAAGTTGTATTTTACCATTTTTAAGTGTTCATCATGAGTCAGATTGCGATGCTAAATCAGTGGACTGCTCTTTACACACTCCTTTGCGTCATACTTCGCTGTGGATTACAATGCAGTGGTGTGTGAGGAAGTTACAAAGAGAGTGCCATGGCATTGAAGCAGTGTAAACTCTCCTGTCTGTCTCTTGGGTACCCTCTTGGGGGCCCTCAACACAGTGAAATAACCTTCAACTGCTTCAGCAGAGCTGCCTATTGGACAACAGAGGAGCATCTGGTTGTACCAGGCAGTTCCCAGATGGAAACATTTGCAACTGTGAATGAAGAATAAAGCAGTGCTGATAGGCAACATTCACATTCATTCCAAAGCTTTTCTTTTGTGAATAACGTATCTGTAACTGTATCTTTGCTGCATTTGATTATCTAACTCTGTAAACTCAGCGATCACAAATCTTTCAGTGTCCTCCAGGACACAAGCCTGTTTTCTGTAGAAACCCAGTACATTTTCCCTCCCACAGTGTAAACATGTTATTGTGGCAGACAGTGTTTCAGCAAACACATGCTCACTCAACTGGTCATCGGATATGACTGACAGCGGTGGTGTGAGCCCAGGCGCCAATTTACGACTCTGAATGTCACACAAATATGCCACAATACTCTGAGTGTCGCCACACTATTTCTCTGTGGAATATGTGGTCTATCTTTGTCCCATAAACCAAATTTGGCTATTGTAAACATAATTTTTTAATATCTCCCATGATACCAAATTTCCCAAAACTTTTATTCATTAAGTAGAGAGCATGTGGACTACAGTGGAAGCAATAATAGAGTTACAGATAGATAAAGATAGATGATATGAGAAACTCACCACATGTATGGATACAGACATACTGTAGACAGTGTATGTCTCCATACCAGCCACAGCACCGGACACCTGTTTTCACTTACACAACATACCAGTATCCACTTGCTTAAGCCAATAAACAGTTTGAGTGAATTATTGTACTGTAAAAAGTAAAAGTAAGCAGTCAGCACTCAGTTTTCCTTTTAGTGTTTGCAAATGTTAACAATTTTCCACCTCTCTGATTAAAAATCTTCAGATGTGAAGCTCCTCGCAACCTCTGTGGATTTACGGTGTATATACATATAAATAACACAGCGGGGGGGGCAGGGGAGGAGACCTACTTCTTTCTCATTTGCACAGTCGATGCAGCGCCAGGCAATCCTTGGTGTCCAAACCAAAGATTTCTAAACTTGAGTTTACCTCTTGCAAAACAGTCAGTCGCCGTTTCTTTCTTCTGCTTTTTTGGTTAAAATTAGAACTGAACTCGAAACAGTTTTGAAACATCAACAAAGTGATTCATTCTGAGATTAACAAATGAAAACACATAAAAAGATCATGTGGACATCATTCCCAGCAGCTACTCTGGATTTTTTATTATTTTTTTTTAATACAACACTGTCCAGCCTACAGTAAATGCGTTGTTGTGTCATGAGTGGTGCTCTCCTTTCATTCCATGTGCTGCAGAGCGTGGACGCTCCATATAGAGCCCTGAAGTTCTTGGTGGGTTTTGTCCCGTCTCACGAGCCCGCTGTCACGACTATCATCGCTCCAGAACAAAAGGCATAAACAGCAAGCTCTTTGGTATATTTCTGTGTTTGAATTCTTATGATTTATTATCCAGCTGCCCTCAAATATGTTCCAACTTGGCAGCGACTTCTGCTGAGGATTAACAGCAGCCGTGGCTAACAGGCAATTGAATATTTATATACTGCTGAGCAGCAGCAAACAAACCCCCTTTTTGAGGGTCAGCAGTGTGAGCTGTGAAATCGTTCTATTTATGCGCTTGTTTACACAACGCTCACAATATTTTCGTGCTGAATGGATGCAAATTCTATCTCGGTCATGACCTGGCTCAGGGGTTAAGTGGTGACGAAATGCATACGCATAAAGTGTAGAGGGACAAGTCAAACAATCTGCTCTTTCTGCATAAAGGGCTTTGAAATAGGGGTGGTCACCCTCTGGTCAAAATGGCCTTTGGTACCGACTTCAGCCAATGAGGGCAGTAAAGGCTGCGTGTTGTCTGGAAACAGTGGCCAGGCTTAGCAGCCGCAGAGCAGGGATCTCTCAAGTCCCTAACCTGAAGGTGTGCGTATTAACTTCTTGTCTGGCTAATCCTTATGCCATAGAGAATAGGAGGAGGATTAAGACTTTAACCCCTTCAGAAAGAGAGTCTCATTCTCGATCAGAAAGGGCCCTTGGCCAGCGTCTCTCTGCTGGAGCTCCTCTTGGACTCATTGTCCCGTCACGAAGGCCAGCTGTCAGTGTCCTTGGGATGACGAGATGAATGAGAAGCCCTTGAGCAATGTGTCTGCTCCCTCTGTTTACTGAGGGACCTCTTGCTGTGTTAGATCATGACTTCTTTTTGTTGTTTTTTTTCTTCTTTCAGATTTCTCAAATTAAACAAGGGAATATTATTTTCGGTTGAACTCATCTCGGCCAGTAAACAAAATGGTAAACGCATGTAATGGTTGTGGCTTTGTTGTAATTCACACAATATGAGCATTTAAGTGTTCACACATTATTCTACCCTTGAAGGCACACCAGATTAATCAGGTAACATTGTTATCTGGTGTTTATTTAGGCGTCCGTTAACAAGTGAAACAGATAAACAAGCACCGCCTAACCCTATCAGGTGTCAGGAGTGTCCAGTACTTCCAAGTTAATGTGGATTTTCCCACTCAGCTGATTATAATTATGGTCTGAACAAGGTAACGTGAACGTAGGATAACTGGTCACAAGCAATAGAGGTTAGAGAACACTGCTCTTTACCTATACATCGTACATGGGGGTAATTTCAGGGCTTAAATAGAGATGTGTAAAGACAGAAGGAGAGCTGATTGCTATGTGTTGCTACACCTGCACTGTTTATGAATGACTGGGAATGTTCAACAGTGAGTTCTCTCAGCTCAGGCTGTAGGTGGTCTGGTCCAGCCCTGCCAGCCACACAGCTGCAGCACAGCAACTGTCACTCACTTCACACCATGTCTTAACAGTGTTTCTGCATCACAGGTATTCACCCCCTTGGGCTTATATCATGTGGAACCTGAGTGACTGAGTGATCAGTGATCAAAATACAAACTCGCTGATAAGGCTGCTGGGTCACCAAACCGAATCCCTCCTCTGGATTGCTTCAATGTAAGGCCAGTCAGTGAACCAACAGAGCTAATGTGTAATGTTTCGCTTCACCGCTGTGCAATTGGTGGTCTTCCCTCCCCTCACCTCCTACCTCCTACATATCTTGCTTGACTTTTCTCGCTGTTTCACATTGGGGCACCTGAGACCCCGCATGCACCTGCATGATCAGACTTCTCACTGTCAATCTCTGGGGTTCAACACACGGCCAAGAAGAAATACCACCAATGGGAGGATTTCACACAAACAGATGTCCTGAGAAATCCCTCACGTAGGCTTTTTCATAGTCACCCTACAATCATCCAGGACTGTCAAAGCTCCCATTGATGGTGTAATCTTGAGATAACAGTAAACTGTCTGGGACTGTGGTTGGCGGTAAGAGGAGTGTTCATTACATGTAGTTGACTCAGCTCTTGCTAAGCGGGATGAGTAACGGAGGATGGTGGAACCCAAAGACCAGCTGTTTTCCCTGATGGTTACCGCAAAGGTCTGGACCCTATGCGTGATCCCCATCCTGACCTGGAAGTCAGTTCTGCTGTCAACAGCTCTTGGGAATGAACATGTTCACCCCTTTCATCTCGAAGTCTCAGTGACACTGGCAGCACCCTCTCATCCCAGCAGCTTCCAGGCCTTAGAGTGAATCAGCAACTGTTGCCTGAGGCGGCAGAGTAAGTTGATCCTGCATGTTACAAAGTCAGCTGAGAAAGATTCGAGATTTTCATTGATATTTTTCCTTGAACTTTCTTTTCACATTAACAGAGAAATAATTACTATTTTCATTTATGACTGTATAATAAAGATGTTCTTCTAAATGCAGTCACCCGTCCATACATATAGACTTACTGGAAAAGCGCCTCAAGAAATGTCAGTGATATCTGCAGGATGGTTAACCATGATAGCTCCTCCTCCCCCCAAAACCGCCTGCCCACTGTTTCCAGTGCAAGTGCTCTCCATTTGTCTCTGTGGATCAAATGTCCCAGCGACTGCTCTGTTGATCAGCAAGCCTCCTTATAAGGTCGGAGCAGAGCGAGCTAAGCCTTGAGAGAGCTCTACCAGCCTTTTCCCTTTATTTACACAGACTCTGGGTGCACACACAAGCACAGAAAAAAAACCCCAGTCTATCAGACTTTCTGCAAACTCCAGGAATATCTTGTTAAAGACTACTTATATGGCACAAGCAATCGCTGCAAACTTATTTCTTTGCATGTCCTCTCAGATTTTTATACCAGAGGAGAGGATGGATACGATTTACAGTTATGTTTAACCTTTTAAACAGGCTGTGCAAAGTTGACATTTTTTTTCATTGCCATCCCATTAAAACGAGCTGTAAATGTATATGTGTGGTTCAGTATTTTAGCCATATATGAAATGGTTATGTGTCTGACATGTTGCCAAACGCCATAACTCCCCCCCCATCTGTAAGACTTCAGTGACCGATTTCATTTCATATCCCTTAAATTTATAGATTATATAGGCTGAGGTCGTTACAGCACAGATCAAAATTCATAATGTGGCTCGTGCAGAAATGACAGAGTCCCTCATAGCATGTGAAACAGGAATTTCCTGCGCTGGAGGGCTGTTAACCTGAATCGTAGGGTTAATCTGTCTGGAAAACGGTAATATGACTTTTTTTTTTTTCCTGCTTAGATTTGGACATGTGACTGGTTGAGTAAACATGTATTCAGAGAGGGCCTTACATGAACAGTACCTGCATTCAGCTCAGCCGTCTCCCTTAGTCCCCTTTTTAAACCACTTGCTTCAACACGTGGTGACGCAGCTTTGTACTGTGAAAATGAGTCTGAAGAGTCTTTAAGCGGGTTTTTAAGTTTTAGACAAACTTTTTTTAAATGCAAAACATACAAAGAATTAAACTTGATTTTTTTTTTCACCGCAGCTGCTATTGATTTTTGTCTCTCTCTCTCTCTCCCTTTTTTTTTTTAACCACTAGACATTTTTCCAGATCCTCCGCAGATAGTTAACATGCTTAAAGTCTCGCACATGCTTAGTTTATTAGTAAACCACTAATGGAACTTAAGGTAACAGGATTGTCAGACTTTGTTGCCACAGCAGCTCATTTGCCAGGACTTTACATTCTAATTATCACAAGTTGCAGTCTACCCCAGCCAATTAAAAATGATGTATGGTTTTTATGTTAAGACGAGTGCTTGGCTCTCAGGAAACACACATCCATCAAGCTAACAACACATTCATTTACCATTTAGGCTGAACATCGGGCCGCTGGTGATTGGCTGGAATGGCTGCTGTGCTGAGACAGCTTAAATCTGAAGGAAAATTCTGTGTGAGAGGGATGTTGTTGTTATTGTAATGGGGTCTCAAGTTGCATTTAATTGAAAGGTTTACATTATGCCACCATTTTTCCCTTCACCTTTATTTTTTCATGTTTTAATTTATCCTTTGCAACATTTTGTCTTGCAGCCATTGTCAATACATTAAGTCACTGATATTAAATTAGCAGATTATTCAAATTATTATTATTATTTTTTTTTTTTGAGGACAGTGCTTTGCCAAAAACATAAATCCTCTGTGCTTTTTAAAACAAAGACTCTTTCACCATTGTCTCTTCAGGTTCATTCAACCTTTGTTTTAAACCCCCACTGTGAATCATCTGCTCAAGGGGTGTCACAATCTTGCACACGCAGACATGTGGAATCATCACCATACATGTAGCTACAGGCAATGTGCATGGGTGTGTGTGTGTGTGTGTGTGTGTGCGTGGGGGGGCATGTATGGGAAAGAGTCCTAAAAAAATTAATGAAAGGTAAATTTTTATACTTACATTACAAACTTTGCACAACATGTTGTAAATTTGCTTTATTGGCATTCCAATAAGGCAAATTTGTATCAACGGACATTCCTAGTACTCAATATAATACTCCTTCTTGTAATTTTTTTCTCCAAATTTAATAAACATCGGAACGGGATCAACATCTTAACCAAATCAGGCAAGCCAGACAAACATATTCATGTCCCAAAGGTGAATTATCATGACTGGGATGTTTGTCTGCATTGTGGAGACTTGGCTTGGCCACTGAGCTAAAGGTCTCAGACATGCAGTTATACAGATAATGAGGGAGTGGAGCCGGACAGAGGACAATCAGACCTGTGTTTGTGTGTGTGTGTGTGTGTGTGTGTGTGTGTGTGTGCATGAAAGTGTGTGAGCACATGGGCAGAAACAGCCGTGAGTGCGTCAGTCCAGCGTCAAGGCTGGCAGACAGTAACGACCATCGCAACTGACGGCAGCCTTCAGCAGTCAACACGCCGTAATGAATGCATGCAAAGGAGGCACAGAAGCTCCAGTGCTGTAATTCACAGAGTTGATACATGTGATGTAGGTTGCATTTCTTATGCAAAAACACTGATGCTTGTTGACATGAATGGAAAAAGGCTGAACAGATCCACCAAAACACCTATAAGCTGCTTTCCATTAGAAAGAATCCCTCTGCTTTGAGTTTGACATTTATGAAAGTGAGTTTACAAGGCCCTTGTGGATGCTCTTCGATTCGTTATTGTGGGGTAAACCTGTTAGGAAATGCATGCATGTTTCTTTCTATGTCTGTTAGCTAGTAAAATCAGCCAGCCAGCTAGCCAGCCAGGCAGCGAGCAAAGCCCTGGGGCAGTTTGGGTAATTACTGGCAAGTCATGAAGGCCAAATGGAATGTTTACCCTACCCTGGGGTCAGCAGGCGTTATGAGAGCACTCTTCAAAAAGCCTCAACAAGATTTGCAATGGGCCACTTTGTTGTTGCTGTCCCTCTTTAAATGATGATTAGCTTTCCACTCTGGCGAGTTTAAAAGCTTTGCTACACTGTGCGCACACCTTTAACGCTTATTATGAATTCATGATGCTGTTTTTTTTGCAGTCACTTTGCTGTGACTTACTCAAAGCTTCCTGTCATTGCTGTTAAATATCCTGTATGTCATAGTTTTAGAATAATAGGCTGTAAATTATGTTCCAGAGGCAGGACACAGGTAAACACTTAGGCCATAAACAGCTTTGTTTGACAATCCCGCCCATGCCCTATGTAAACCTCACATATCAGCTTGCTGAGTATGATCTTTAAGCATAACTGTCAGCTGCTGAGGCTGTGACCTGGCCCTGGGCTCTTGACCTTTGACTTCAAGGAACTGAGTTCACTTTGTGGTGAACCTCGTAGCTCTGATGGCAGACCCTCCACTAGTTGTTGGGAACCAGGCAGACGCCTCTAGGGCCAAGGGGAGACATCAGCTTCTGTGACCATATGAGTCAGGACTACATATGGTCACAGAAACAAGGCTCAAGCCTTCCACATGTTCGATGCTGCTGAAACTTTGGATTAATTTAATATGAGGTCAGCCTTTTTTCTTGTGTCTGCACAGGGAGTGTTACTCAATGAAAAACTTTGGCATGATGATTTTTATCTGAACCCTTGCGCAACTCCTCAAACTTGCGTCTGCACTTCAGATATTATCCTGTCAAGAAACAGATACTTATTGACAAAGCTGTAGAGGGTTCATATTTTTATGATAGAATATCCTGTGGGAGCTGAAGCACCACTCCGAGAAAAGCCTCCCTTCCAGTGAGTTATGTTATGTGAGTACTGCGCTGTGTACGTCCAAGTTATAACCACATAAAACTTCAAATCAATTTATTCTTAATTAAACTTGGTCGGTGAATAGCTTGTTCCACGAGAGCTTGGGACTCGTTCGGAGAGTGTCAGAATGAGCTTGTTTCCTCGGCTGAGTTGCTGTTCTTGGCAGTAAACAACCCATCAGGTCCGAGCCAAAGTCTCTGCGGTTGTAATCATTTTCCCTTCATTCTGAGCCGCCGCTTTCGCCTTTAGCTTGTTTTCAACTGTTTGTCCAACCTACGGAGCTAAGCGAGCGTTCGTACGTGGGAGAAGTAGCTCGTCTTTCTCTTTACGCTATTGGCGTTTTTCTTTTATCCGGGCCCAAACTTTGATTAGATTGGATTGTACTTTATTCATCCCACAACAGGGAAATTTACTTATTGCAGCAGCAGAGTGTGATATACACTACAGAATTAAAGTAGAAAGGGCAAAACACAATGAACAAACAGAAGTATCTCATAACCTACACAATGAAACAAAAGAACAAACAACCAGCAAACAACAGACAATGTGCAAAAAAACAACTACTGAAGGTAAAAGTGGCATGATATAAAAATATTGTAATGTAAAGTGACCATGATACAAATAAGTTTTTGGATGTGGTATGGTGCATTATTATTTGGGCAGCTGTGGCTCGGAGGTAGAACAGGTCGTCCGGCTCCATCCCCTCCAGGGTGCAAGTGTCCTTGGGCAAGATACTGAACCCCAAATTGCTCCCGAAGGCTGCGCCATTGGTGTGTGAATGAGTACGAATGGTTAGCTCCTAAAACTGATGAGCAGTTGGCACCTTGCATGGCAGCCAATGCCATCAGTGTATGAATGTGTGTGAATGAGATACATACTGTAAAGCACTTTGAGTGGTTGGAAGACTAGAAAGGCGCCATATATGTACAGTCCATTTACCGTTATGGTGTGTGGGAAAGTTTCAGCCTTTCTGAGTTTACACTATGAATCTCCTTGTATCTGCTCATATGATGTAATGATATGAGTCAGTGTTGCCTCTGCCAACAGTCAACTGATGAAATTAAATAAATATGGGTTAAGTTACCCCCCATGACAAGGAAAGATAGGATCTGTTTCTGCTCTGTAAGGTATAGGGGAAGTGTGATGATACAGTAGCAACCAGTTCGTGGGATTTCATCTGAAAGCCCCTCTTGTTGGCTTTCCTGCTGTCCGAAATCCATGCGACAGAGATCCCTGTTAGGATAGCAGCGCCGCTTCCCACCACAACAAAGCACCCAGGGCTTCCTGCTTTAAGACCAATACTCTTGCAAAAACTATGCAAGCACATATCCGTTGGAAACGGAGCTGTGGGTCATATCAAGATCCTGACTGAAAATTAGTGACTTGTGGAAGAAGGCATATGCAGTGTAATGCAGATCTGTGGCCTCCGGTAACCTGCTGCTGGCACAGTGGAGGCATCCACAAATCACGCCATCAGTGAGAGGAAACGGAACAGGCGGCGTTGTTATGAAAGCCTGCCCTGTTCAGGGCTGTCTGTGTGGTGCTAGAATCTCAGCTCCTCGTCAGTACAGCGCATCTCTCTGGTATGAGGTCGTCTGTGTGATCCGGGGTGTCATAGGGGCAGCTACCCTAGTACAAGACAGACAGTCATGCATGCCCCTGGCAATGAGATATGCAGAGACATTTATCCCCTTATCGCACCAGCAATCACACAAACAATTTAGTAAATATGCTTGTATGACACAAACAGCTCAGTCATATATTGAGAAATGCATGTTTATGGTGACAAACAGCTTTGAGGCGACTAATTGTTAACCTTTTATAACTTAGCATGCTCTTTACCTTTTTACATCTACACAGAGCAGTTCCTCTTCCTAGAAGTCTGCCATGTTGAACGTTTTCTACAGTATTCCAGAATCAAGCAGCAATCTCCGGCGCTGGGAAAGTGCCAAAAACTGAGCGGTCGCTTGAGACTGGCTGCAGAAGCGAGTCAATCTCCATAAGCGGCTCTATTAAAACGCCCAAATGCACAGGAGAAATAAACATGTTTACAGCCTGGTTCAGGCAACGGTTTTGGCCTCCATAAGCTAATTTCCCCGTCCATGACAACTGTGAGGGGGGTAAAAAAACAATGTACTCACCCATTCAGATGTTAAAGTTATGCATAATTAACAGCGTGACTGCTTGATTGACAGGTAAGTGCTGTTACAGATGGCTTATTAGAAAACCCAGGCATCATTTAGCCCGCCTTAGGTCCGCTGATGATCCACGTCTTTGCCGTAGTGATGGGAATTCCGGCTCTTTTTAGTGAGCCGGATCATTTGGCTCAGCTCATCAAGAAGAGCCGGCTCTTTCGGCTCCCAAATGGTTCTTCATTTTACCACTTATACCTTATATAATTAAGGCAAATTTAGCACTGTTTTGACATGTGATTTGTATTTGAACGCATATATCACTTGAATTTCAATAATTTGCTCTAGCCAACTGCATTTACAGTTGTAAAATAAAGTAAATGTGCTTTGTTAATGCCCACCACTGACATACAAATAAAACCAAAATGTTTTTGGTATAGTGTAAAAAATAATATATCTTTGCACCACACTCCTCTCTCGTCTTTACTCCTGTCTCTCCTTCAGCGTGTCTCCCTCCTCTTGTCTCCTGTCACGGTCTCAGTGGTGCTACCCCCGCCCGTTTGGTGGTATGCTCCTTGTCAATCCTCACATGATTGGTTGCACAGCATGCATGTGACACCCGTAGTCAATGCCCACAGGTACTTTTCCTAAAGAGAAAAGTAAAAAAAAAGAAAAAGAACGGTTCGCGGACGGACGGGAGCCGGCTCCTATCGTTCACTTAAAAGAGCCGGCTCTTTGAACCGGCTCGTTCGCGACCAACACATCACTACTTTGCCGGGAAGCTGAAGAAGCAGTACATCCAACATGCCGGCGGCCAGCGGTGTATATTTTTGTCTTAAAAACAGCACTTTGGAAACCTATGGGTGACATCAGTCATGCTCTGTTCATTCTGTATACTGTCATTGCCCAGAATGGACAAACCAAACACTGGCTCTAGATACAGCTTTTTTGCATTTTTCATGACTTTTCAAACACACTCGGAAGGGTTCTTCATTTGGTTGCAATCTGCAGTCTCACTACTAGATGGTATGTACTTTGCTCAAGGGCACCTCTGCAGTGCCTAAGAGGTGAACTACCGCTTCTCCAGCATGGTATAATCCAAATCATAGGGGCCTGAGGAGAACATAAATATCTGTACCAACTAAAATTTGGATCACCAAAGTCAGTAGAATCAATCCTCTCAGGAACACACATGTCTGTAAAATCACAGCAAATCTGCTGACTCACAAACTAACTATGCTTTCTGCAGGTCCCCAGGTTGGATCGGCAGATTTGTGGTACCCAAACTGAGAAAGTAAAACTAAAGCAAACACACAATCATTAATAATAATAATAATAAAATCCAAACTAGACCCATAATATCACAAAATGAGTTGGATAGAAGTAACATGGCTGCCGATGTTAATTTTGTCTAGATGGAATCCAGAAAAACTGTGCAGAGAAATGTAAATGTTAAATTAAAAGTAGCACAAATTTAGACCAGGATCTCCAAAAGTCATAACAGACTGACGTGCGTAATTGTAGATGGTTAGTAAATGGTGGTATGCTAGATTTGCTGAGGGCAGAAGGTGTTCAGCCAAGTCTGATTCCGGTAAGAAGGCTGTGAGATGACACAACACGTTTAGCTCAAACCATCTGCAGAGCTGCTGGCCAGACTCAGGATGTGCCAGAGCATGCCAGCAGCTTCCTGTCGGCTGCCCAGTCCCAGAATGTCAGAGGATGTCATGCGGATCAAAGCAAAAGGCCATCAAAGAGTCATTCACATCAACGCGAAATAACAATGTCATGCCAGGCCCGATGAAGCCATGATGTGTGTATTTACAGAGTGGTTGGTCACGATGTGGTGCTGGTAAGTCTTCTAGTGTTAGCTTTACACTGAAAGCAGACGTTTAAATCCTGAATCCAGGTTGTGTGAGGAGAAGAAAACCCGGATTCAGGATTCTTGGAAAATCTGTGTAGCTTTATTTGAGGGAAGGATCAAACCGTGGGTGAGTCGCCTAATGAAAAGCTAATAAATGAATGTGCACTGGAGGAAGTCTTATATGTCCTCCATCCAGGCAGTGCTCTGATCAGGAATGTTAGTTCACTTCCTTACCTTCTGTATCTGACTGTAATTACAGACCTTGATATTTCCTGCTCCAGTTTACAGTGCTAACAGAGTGATAGGGCCCCTCAGTGAGTGAAAAACTCATGTTCATACGGCTATTTTCAGCAGCACTAATGACCAAGATTAATGTAGATTTCTCTGATAAATGAGAGATTAGGAAATATGTGTGTTATTAAGCTTCACCTACAGTTTGTTTGCTTGACCCGTGTGCCAAAATGACTTAGTGCAGAGGATGAAATGGTGCATATTTTTTGGGCTGTGCTGCATAATTGAAAAATGCTGGGTATCAAATGAAAGGCCACAATCCAGGTGTGTGTAAAAGTAAATGCTAGCACTTTTTTTTCTTTCTTTTTTTTTTTTTTTGCTGGAATGCTTGAAGACTTGAGAAAACATTTTTTGTGCACCTAGCGAAGGTGGGGGAATGAAAACAACATGGAATGAATGCAGGGCCTCAGAACGCCGTGTCCGGCATGTGCTAACGAGAGCCAGAGACCAGACCTAATCCACACGCCCGGCTCGAACGGAACAGAAGCGCTCGCATACGTTCAGAAAAGTGCCTGCTCATGCACAAACACCCCAGAAAACTGCTAATGTTGCTCAAATCTAGTCACGTGACGCCAGCTTTTCGAGCCTATTTGCTAAATATCACACTAGACTGCATCCAGTGGTATCAAGTATTGTACTTATGCAGCTTTAATATACTTAATACTGCTACTCCAGTACATTTCAGAGGGAAATGTATTCTTTAGCTTACTAGTTTTATTTCAAATCAATATCTAAAACAAATAAATTTAGAAGCTATGCATTGTTTAAAAGTACAAAGTTATAATTTGCAATAATTTTGCACAATGAATCACTGAATTCTCCTTTTATACTTTAAGTACATTGTCTTGCTTGTATACTTTATTCCAAATTGAGTTGTTAGTACTAAACATCTTAATACTTCCTTCATCGCCGACTGTACCTAGCCAGGTAAGGCATTTAAGTTTCGGATTAAAATATTCGAAATGTTTTTCAAGGAGCTAACGGATGAGTTTAAACAGTTTTCCAACATGTTTAACATCTGTTTATAGTTTAGTGGTTTGGAAAGAATTCCAGCAAGGTGATGCTCCGATGATGGCACACTAGGAAGTGGAATATCCTTCATTTCTGCCGGATGAAGTCATGAAATCTGCTGCCCTTCCTTTTTTTCCCCGACTACATTTTACACCCTCTGAGTCTCGGGCATTTAACGGCAGCCCGTCACAGACATGCTCTTGTCTGGTCCTCAAAGTAAATTGACATTGACAGTAACAAACTCACTCACAAACCAACATGTGATTTAATGAGACTGCTCGCTCTCTGCGGGTCATTCAGGTAGTTTCTTTTTGACAATTGTTGTCTGGAATAAGCTACTGACTGACCAAGCCCCGGTAGGACCAGAGGCATCCTCTTTACTCATCAGAGAAAGCCGTCCCGGGGTATGAGTGGGAGCTCTTGCTGGACTGCAAGCACACCGGCTGGCCTCAACTCAATCCTCCCCCCATCTCCATCTCCACATGTGCATTTTTTTGCACAGATGAAAAACTGTTTGGTATGCAGCTTATGATAACCTGATGAAGAGTAGAGGTATGTATGGTTTCAGTTTGTTCCTATATGTGAAAAATCATCAGGAGCAGCAACAGCAGCACACATTTCTCATTAGGAATATCATCCGATTCTTGATTCTTGACATGTTCGGGCACTTCCCCTCTGTTTCTTTTTTACCATACGAACTCAGTTATGTTCCCAAGATGAAGCAGTAACAGTCGTGCCTTCATTTAAAAAGCAAGCTGACTTGCCCCGTTTCAATCACTGAGCAGTTCATTAAAAACCCTCCCTCACATGGATACACAGGGAATTCCTCTCCTCTGAGTTCTATTGTGACCTAAATAGAAGACCACACCTACGAAAATGGAAACATGAGCTTTTCAGAGAGCATGTAGGAAAGTATATTCCTCAAAGTGAAACCATATGACTCAATCCCTCGCTATGTTTTTTAGCTGCAACATCGCCACTCAGGGGGAAAGGTGTCGGGGCACACAGAACTATTCTCAGCACGCAGCCGACTTAACGTTTATTATGGTCTTCGCACATTTTAGGCAAGCTGCGCGCGGTTCCTTTTTGCCTCTTTGCAGTTATTAATACAGTATGCCCCAGCTCCCAGCGTGAGGAGAGATTGAACTGAGACTACATTTTGCCCTTTCACAGCCACAGGTTTCTGTGTTTACATAGTTTACAAAGACGTTGAAAGATTACTGTCAAACGCTATAGAGGGGCAAAGCCACCATGTAAGTTTAGCTATTGCATGACCAGAGGGAGTCTGCGCTACATGGTCCTGTGCAAAATCAAAATATCTGCCCATAGTCTGGAGGCATGAGCATGAGTTGTTTGGGGGAAAGGTGTCATGGCAGTGCTGGTGGTAGTAGTAGTAGTAGTAGTGGTGGGATTTTTAAAGGAACAGTTTGACATTTTGGGAAATGGAAGTTAAGGGGAAGCCACTATCCTGCCTCTGTCAAGAAAGTACCCCTGTTAACACCACTGAAGCTTATTCATTGTTACTGATCTGTAAAAAAAAAACACATGTAAAAGAGAAAAAAACAGGGCTGGAGTATTTCTTGGCTGGACATAACAAGCCTTTTACACTTTTTCTCCCCTTTTTTTCATCGCTATTGTCATCTGGAATCCCACAATGCTTTGCCAATCAATTAGTTCATGTCCCAAAGGAAATGAATGAGGGTGAACTTTACACTCTTTTAGCTTTGTTTTTGGTCTGACAAGTTTCTCTCTTTTGCTGCCAGATGCTCCAATATGTTCACAAGCAAGTTCCTGTCTGCCGATCGGTGCTGAGCGGATAATGTGGAGTGAGTTTTTAAAACTTAATTTTGTCAGAAAGAGTAAACCAAACCAGTTAAGTTGTGGACCAGGCAGCTAAACAATAAGCCCCCTGCCCCCTTTCTTTTTCCTCCCAAATAAACTGTTAGTAGAAAGAGTGTTGCATTCTGCATTTTAGGTCCATCTCCACTCTATTATTGTTCACATGCATCAGTGCATTTTGGCAACAATTGAGTCTGTAGTGTCCTGTGACAGTCTCTCTTTTGCTCAAGTCTCTTGCCATTACTCATCGGTGGCATTCAATTTGTCAATGTGGTATTCGTAGTCATCTATTAAAGTCTGGCTGCAGATGCTGCACAGCATCCCTGAGCAGGGATTGCCTGTTCTCCCCTTACTCGAAGTAGACACGGTCCCTCATCACAGCTCGCTGCGCCGCTCACATCTATTAAGATACACCATCTGCACTGCAACATCTCTCTTATTTCATCCAGGTTTTTTTTTTTTTCTTAGAGTATCTCCCTTGGCTCCTTTTTTTTTTGAGGGACGATGGAAGGAGGGTGGGTGTGAGGGATGGTTTTTATCATTGCTCTCCTCTTTTTGATACTCATGCAGACTTTTGGAAAAACAGTGATCAAACCAAGAGTTTGTGACTTTAGTTATGCCTACGAATAAAGTGTTTTCTATTTTTTTGGCATAGCAATTATCGTGATGAGCACTGTAGTGCGATGTTGTACGTATGTAGATAAAGTCTGATTCCTAACCACTCGAGCTAGCTGTGCTCTTTTCTTTATTCCAAAGAAATCCAGTTTCATTGCAGCTGAAAGTGTAACATAAACAGTTCAAGCACGGCAAGCGTTTTACAGGCTGATTACGGGAATTTAATCACTGTGTTAAGCGCAAACAGACAATATGAATAAAATAAATGTCACAGATTGTTGTTTTTTTTTAAAGCAGCAACTAAATCTCTCTACCTTCCCCTTGCCTGTATGAGCAGCTGAGCTGTCAGGGGGAGGATGGATGGGCCCAGGGCCTCCACATGTCAAAAGCAGAAGTTACTGTAGCGTAGAGAGAGAGGGAGAGACAGGGAGACAGAGCTTTTGGTACACCCTCAGCTGACCCACACCCTCGCACCTCCCCTCCCTCCATCACCACCACCATCAGCTCCACTCAAAGCTCCCAGACACATAGGGTGTGGGTTGTTTGGACACAGCTGGTGGACAGGCCGCGGGCTCTGACAAAGATCAGATTGAATCAAGCATCACAGGTCCAGTGGTTCGATACCTCCCTTGCACAAAACACAAAAAAAACATACAAACCCTTCCTCCTGGTCTTGATGTTAAAATCCGTCTTTATTTGACTTTTTTTTTATTATCATGTCCTGCAAGGATGGCACCATTTTAGCACCGCTTTTCCTCTTCTTCATACCGTTAGAGCACATAAAGAGAGAATGTTCCATATAATTCATGCTACTTCCCTGCAGCACTTGAAGTGGTACTGACTGCTTGAGGGTTTGGACCATTTTGGGTTATTTCAGCTGTGGTTTGTGCTCAGGCAAAAGAGTGTAAATCCTCAGAGCGTGAACCCAACATAAATCTGTACAGACTGTCAGGTCTTCTTGTGTTTCCAATTTGGCTTTATGACACAGTACACATGATATGTGCTTTGTATTTTATTATGGGCAACCAGAGATATCTTGGAGGGGCTAGCGCAGCAGGAGTAATTTAAGATTAATCATAAACTAATAAAATGACACCTTATTAATGTAAAGAAATGCTCCATGACTCATATCCAAAAAGATATATTATACTTTTTTTGGTGGTTTTCGCTCAGACTAAACATTACATTTCTCAAAAAAAAAAATCGTTTATGTAACCATCTGCAAGTTTAGTCATCAGGGAGATTTTACAAATGACAGAGAACACCATTCAGTTCACACACAATCACCTCTTTTCTTTCCTCCTCTTCTGTTTTAATCCGTGTTTCACACACACATGCACACTCATTTACCCTGCCAGCCCAGAGCTATGTTGCTGACATCTCCTGCTTTGTGGAAAAGGAGCCAGTCAGATGGCTGACTATGAGAAAGAACAGCGAGGAAACAGTTTAAGAGACATGAGTCACTCTGCACACCATGTCGCTCATGACACCGCTTCAATCCACTCATCACAGCTTGTCTCATTCACAGTGACATATGTCTGGCATTGTACTGTGGTATCACCATAATAACAGACTGGAACAAGACTCATTTTCCTCCGATGCCTTATTGTAATGTTTAGTGTGGAGTTTAACTGCCCTGGAGGGAAGTCATGAATAGCCAGTCATGTTTGCTTAAACTTAGAGAGTCACCACAAGTTTAGGAGCTGTAAAGACAAGAGTATTACTGCAAAGAGTCTTTAGTTTAGTAGTTTGTTTAAGCTGAACACTGAACTAATTCATAGTTTAGCTGCAAACATTTCTGTCTACATTAAATTAACCTTTCCTCTGACCTGCTAATAGTGAGCAAGCTGCCAATGCCTCGAAGCAGTATAACTTTACGATTAACGTGTTTCGCAGACAGTTACTTATTTACACTGAGCAGACATGAAGCGACATCAGATTGATTATTTTGAGTCCAGTTTAACCGTAATATTTACTTTTCTTCCTTTCTTTCCTTTCCTTGTAGCAGTCAGATGCTTCACTACGTTCACTAGGTAACCTCGTCTTGTCCAGTTTTGCCAGTTTGCACAGTCAGGAAAGTCGCTAAAAGTCGCTAAATTACATCATCGCCTACTTTGCATAATTAGACATAGCCATGCATGTGTAATTGTAATGATAGGAGAGAGGTATAACATCATGAAAGAGACAAAAAAATGAGTAAAAAACACCTAAATATGTTAAATATATTCATTCACAGTCTAGGCGTGGTCTGTGCGAGGACTGGGCCGCCTGCCTGGAGGGCCCCACGGCAGCAACCGCTGCCCATTGAGAAGACGATACATCCTTTCACGTCAGAGTCTCTAAAAGTCTCCCGTAACACCAGAAACAGTTGCTAGATTTGTCGCGAGTCACTAGAGGGGTCTGAATACTCGCTAAATATATAGCGACAAAGACTTTAAGTTGGTAAAGGTCATTTGTTGCTGGGCAGGTAGTGTAGAGTAAGTTAAACAAGGTACATAAGAGCGGTGAAGTGAGCCAAAACAGTAAAGTCGAGGGCAGTAAAACCAAAATGGAGGGTTAAAATACACAGAACCCCCGTAAAATAAGAGCTGCGGAGTTATGTGATCATTTTGTACAAGCTGAGTTGTCATCTGTATTGTGCGGCTTTAAATCTTCCACCTACATAGCGAACTGTTTGAAGTGCAGCCGAAGCACTGCTTTACTTTACTTTTTTAGGACATCAAAACAAACAAGTGAGTTTGTTCAGGACTGAGTCTAAAAATAATGTTTCCCTTCAAGCAAGTGGAAAAACAAAGAAATTGCTGATCATTTTTAATGTGTTATTTTTATAAAAAAAAGAATATGATCCTATTTTTAAAGATGGATGTTTCTTGCAGCGTGATCCTTTCTTGGCCCACGCTCACTCTCTGAAATAAACCATTGCTTAATATAACCCAGAACAATATGTATGCCCTGACAATGAATTACGCTCCTAGTTTACCCTGTATTTATATTCTTCATACTGGCCTGATCTGCCCCATTGTCCAACTCAATTGCTGTTTGAGTGCCGGCTGAAAGAGGATAATTTGTCTTTATCAAAAAGTGCCTGCAGAAAATGTGAACACTTAAACCAGCTTCCTCTATCTGAGCTCGAGACCTCTTATTTTTTTCTCTCTTGCAGGCATTTTTCTAAATCCTACCCCATTATGATGATGACAGACTATATCCGCAGTGATGGACACAGCTCCGACACTCCAACCGTCACCTTGCTGACCTGAAAGTGTATAGCTGTAGTTTTTGTATGTGCGCCTGTGTGGCTGCACACATGATCCATTACCCAGTGTCTCAAATGCCTCATGCCTAAAGTAGGAAAAAGGAGGGCGATGACACTCTCCGTTGCTCCCGGCTGATCCCGCCTGGGTGCTCGGATCACTCCACACCAGTATTTTTGTGTAGGAGACAGTGAAGGAGTGTTGGGTTAAACTGATGGATAAGCACTTGAACAAGAGAAAGAGAGCAGTTGACAGGGGTGTATACACAGACGTTATGCTACACCACCTGAGTGGCAACACCTTTTGTTCCCCTGACAGCTACTCAGACTTTGCTATAACTGATCTCCAAGTGGCCGCTGCCTCTATTGTATGACGAGCTTAGAAAAACCATGATTTCTGATGGTCGTTTCTGCAGTTGTGCAGTTGGTTAATGTGGTTTATTGAGTAAGCATGTATGATTTTTGATTTTTATTTCAGTGGCTTGTTGGTCTAGGGGTTTGATTCTCGTTCAGGGTACGGGAGGTCTCGGGTTCATATTCCGGACAGGGCCTGTTTTGTGGCAGCAGTAGCTCGCTCCATTGGGACGCCACTTGGGACCCAGGAGGGTTTCCGGTTAAAGTCCGGCACAGACCACAGTATGGAGCGTAGGCTGATAGCTGAAAAAGTGCCAGTTCATCTCCTGCCAAGCTTCCCTTTAGCAAGGTACCAAACCCCAAACTGCTTCAAGGGCATTGTATTGTTGGATCGTCTAGCTACCAATATGTTTAGTGTTCATTAAATCAAAGTGTGAGTGAAAATACAGGGTTTTATTTAACACAACCATAAAGACTGTGAAGGGAAACTACAGCAGAACTGACCTCTATACGCCCTGCCATGCAGAAAAAGCCCGATATAGACTGTATATGATTATTTAAAGAGGCTGAGATATGCACATTTAAGCTGCAGAGTTGGTCTGCACTGAGGATTTTGGGTGTGCTGTCTTTTGTTCTTCTCTGCAAAGTTGGCAACAAGCTCTATCTCTAAATATATACCGGTTCTATTTTTTTAAATAAATAAATGAATGATCAAAAACAGGTTTTTAATGAAATGCGAATTTAGATTTTAAGAAACGGATTCGTCACACAGTATTAAGGGGGCATGTCTTTTGATATCACAATAATATGCTGAGCTAAGTTGCATAACTAAATTTGTTTTCTTTAAAACTTATTTACAGTTTATGCCCTGGTTTAATTTTTTGTAACATTTATTAGTATGCAAATCTAAATTTGCCTCATCAAACCACTCACACGCAGCTTATCATGTAAATGCTGACATACCTTGATTTTAACTTTAAGTCAATGCTGGTTAAAAACTAAGAAAAACCACAAAGATATAATTTAACTGCAGTGTGAGTAACATAGTGTAGAGTGTAATCTAGTGTGGAAAACTCAAACCATCATTTGATTGATGGATTTCATCACTTGGTCACAATCCATCACTGTTTCCTCAGTCACAATCACCTCATGTATCATTTCCGCAAAAAACATTTATCTAATTTTCACTCACATGGCAGCTTCAGAAAATGAGTCATAAATATTGTAATAGTGTTTGTCTCTGAACGTCACAGGAGACTGACTGTTAATGGAGCGGCATGACCCCTGACTTTATGTGTGTGTGTACGTGTAGCCACCTGCAATACAACAAGACACCTTTTAAAATGGAGTATGCTTACAGGGACCTTGACTCATACACACACACACACAGGATCAAAGGTACCGATTGTTTCCTTGGACGTCAGATTCAAGCAATTCCCTGCCTGGCACAGGTGTTGGATTATTTTCCAAATTTCAAAAGGTCAAGTGTGTTTTTGGAAGCTGATCTCAGGGGAAAGTCCTCCTTTTTGGCTAATTAGACGGATTCGTCCCTCAAAGGCCACAAGTTGGCTTATTTCAAGCTAAAGAAGTGAAATCTCTCTGGTGACACTTCTAATGAGCACAGTGCACAATAGAAATCACACAGTGGAAATGGTAATGATGTGCTGTGACAGTAGTAATAGCTAGGTCATTAAGAGTAGCACAGAAGCCGTGCACATGGTCCAGCTTTCTTTTATTGTCCCCACCTCATTAAATTCTAACTAAGTGAGAGACGCGGATCATTTTGAAAGCAAAGACGGCTGAATGAAAACAGACGACGTTCACGGATACGGTGCGTCTAATTAGTAAAAGTGTTGATTGACAGGCAAACCGTCTTTGTCCGGCAGCATTCCCAGTCATGCAGTTGATGCCACCTTATGTGTGAGCGTGCATGTGGAGACAGTATGCGAGCCAAAGAGACAGAGACTGAAAGATGGTGCAATTGGATGTGTCACCCCGTCTCTGTTCTGGGCTCCTTCCTTCAAATCACACATTTGGTCGTCAGTGTTTGGTTGGCAAAAGCACATCAAGGACACAGCGTTCACTGCCATGGAATATGAGAAAAGCAGTCAAGCATTATGAAAGAAGCAGACATATTTCTTTAGATATTTTATAGCTCCGACGTGGAGTCAAGCAAGGAGACAGTCCTCACCAGAGAAACAACAGCATCAGTTGTTTATTCGAATGCCTAAAAAGATTCATATGTTGTAGGCTGTGAAAAACAAAACAAAATGAAAATCATAGCTGTCCTGTGTCAGTTAAAATTGACACATAAAGAAAACTATGTGAAAATTAATGAAGTCAAACTGGGAATGGTTGGAGAAGGACTGGAAAAAAAAATGAAATCCCAAGGAGCTGAATTCTGTTGCCAATAGACAGAGCTGAGATGGATTAACACTTTTTGTTCTCGCTGTCCTCTCCAACCTTTAGAAGCCTGGGTGGCCGTGCGTTCTGGGTAATGTAGTATAGTTTTGGAGGGATCTTCTCTAGAGACTCATCCAGCCTTGTTTGTTCCTAGCCCAGGGATATGAAAGGTGACACCACCTGCCCACAGCCTTGTGTTTTATATATTGCTCAACATACTTTCCATTCACAAGCACCAATTAATCACACCATGAAGGACAAGTGGGCACTTCGACATGTCTCCTACATGTTATCTATATTTAGTGTTCTTTGTAATGCCTCTTTCCATTCTTGCTCATTGGCATATTTTCTACCCAGTTTCTTTACTTGTCCGGGGGTTGTTTTGACATTTCCGCTGTTTATATCTTCCACAGGCACAACAATCTGCGGCTGACCCTGACCACACTGAGTTGTCCCCCAGGCGCGGACCCATGTTATTATCATTCAGAGCAACATTCGTAGAGTGGAAAAGGATTGTCACGACCACAAATACACCAGTTTCGCATTAGGGCTTGCAGAGCTGCAGAGGGAAGCGCACACAAATCCCTCATCCTGGCTCAGCGCTTGGTCGGTGAAATAAAACAAAGGCAAGCGGCGAGCCTGAGCAGGGATGAGGCTGCTGATAAAGATCTGTCAATGGCGCATTTCCACGGGACAGAGGGTTGGAAGGAGGGAGGGAGGGATGAAGCGAGGGAGAAAGAGTTTAAGCAACTGGAAAACGGGGTCCAGAGTAAAAGCCCCAAGTTTTTAAGAGTTGCACAAAAACTTTTTTGCTGGGCAAAAAAAAAAGCATCTCCAATTGAAAAATGTTCCTCCTCCGTAGCAGGTTGGAATTTAGGGAATGGGGCTGCTACCTTTTAAACTACCTTTTCAAGACCACTCCCACCTCCCCCAAAAAAACATTCCTCCATCAGTCTGTCAGTCTTGCAGAGGTGCAGACTGAGTTGTACTGGCGCAGCCCCGCGTTGATGATCCTCAGGATACTGATCTACAAGAACATAAAAAAAAAAAACCCTCGCAAGGAAAGAGACCTTTCAGCAGGGCAAATTCCACGATCACAGGGCCACAAGTCGAAGTAAAATGTAGGAACCTATGCCTGTGCGCGCTGATACTAGAACCACGGCTGTAAATCAGGTTATCTGGCCTTTTTCAGCCTCTAACAAGTCTGTAAAAAAAGTAATGTGTGATACTTAAAGTGTCACCCAAAAGTGCGGCTGACCTCATTTTGTTAATGCATTTTTTGTGGCGGAACAAAGCTGTTGATGGTATTTTACTGAAGCAATATGACCCGGTGCTGAATTCCACAGGCACACATTAAATTACAGCCTAGTGCCGCTGAAAGCTGCACAGGATTGCAATTGAAGATGTACAGCCCCAGTTATGAGGGAAACAGACACTATCCACTGGGTCGGCCTTTTGAAAATGGTTCCCACTGCCAAGTAAAAAGAGGATAATGATAAAAAGGGATTGTATACAGCAGGGTAAAAACTTATACAAATGGCTTCCAGGCAACATCACTCAACCGCAGCAGCTCTCAAGTTTGTGTTGAGTTTCTGAAGGTGTGAAAGTTTCTCCCCTGGAGTTACCATCACACACTGTGGGTATATCTATCCATGAAACCTTGCCTGGAGTATAATGTAAGTCTTCCCGAGTTCTGTTAACAAGGAGATAAGTGCTGGAGGAGAGATCCCCCAGGAGGTGTTGGTTGCAATGTCAATGAGCCACCAACAGTGATAGAGAAACCAAACACCGGAGCGAGTGTGCTTGTTCTGATTGGACAAGGTCTGAGAACTCAGACAGGGAGTGAGATGGAGTAAAGGCATTAAGCATTGGGAATCTTTGGTGAAGACATGGGCGAAGCGGAAGGAAGGAAACATTATGGAGGCAAGAAGAAAGTAGAAGCAGAGTGAAAGCAGAAGTCCTCTTATGTCTCTTATCTGCATAACATAAGGAATCTTAAAAGTAGTGCAGGTTGTGTGCTCTGCGCTATCTCACAGTCGACAGAAGACCGGACTGGGGAATGCAGCATGCCTAAAGGAGCTTCAGTCCACTGCTGGGGAATTAATAGCAGAAGCACTGCAATGTCTGGGATAAGAATGAAAGGCTGAAGGAGGACACAAAGACGGGAAAAAAAAGGCAACAGGAAGCAGCTAACATCAGGGTCTGATCCTTTGACTATTTACGTTTGAGGCATAACATTTAGAGGGGCGTGAAAAATTCAGCAGGGATACTCGCCCACACGAACAAAGACGCAGACCAAGCTATTAGAGGAGGGAAGATAATACGTTGAAATCTGTTCAGTGGCACGGCTCGGTCGAACCCTCTCAGTGTTTGTCTTTCCCCCAGCTCCCTGGTTTCCTGCCTGGAAGCTTACAAACCTTCCTCAGTCAGCGTGCCTCCCAGACTGGGAGAGCATTGTGCACATCAACGGGAGCGATCCCTCAGAGTCTCCACCTGCACGTGTACATTCCCTGCTGAAATTATCCAACTTAAAGCCTCACAAATTGGCCAGAGATCAAAGTCATGTTATCCCCATGCAGAAACACCACATCTGTCCAGCTTTTAATAGACTTGGGGTGGTTGTATGACAGGTCTAAAGGCTCCTGTATGCAAAACTAGTACAGAAATAATACTGAATTATTCTAAATTTCCTATCTGGAGAGGCCAAAATCACAAAGTGGAACCTTCATTTGAAAGAGTGGCAGCTCTTTCTTAAATGATTGTTGAGGAGAAAAGTAGAAGTACGATTGAAGATGGTAGATATAATGGCAGAAAAATACGGTCATTTTGAATAACTCCGATCCAACGTGAACAGAAATCTCATTTGTAACCTCGAATGAAATGACTATTTTGACATTTTGGGAAATAACACTGGCTCACTTTAGCTTATCTTAGCCTAGCAGGGCTGGAAGCATTCGGAAAGAGCTAGCCTGGCTCTGTATAAGGACACAGACACACTATTAAGACAGGAGAAGGTCTGTGTTCGCACTCTGGTCGCACAAATAAAAGCATCTACCAAATATGTAAAGGATTCCCTTGTGCTACCTCCTGATTTGTCTGTAGTCCATTAACAAACAATCATAATACTAGCAACCCCCAAAAGAGATACATGGATGGATGCCAGCAAGCATTTTGACCCTACTATTATATCAGCAGCCAGTTACTATTTCTACCCAGTAACATTTCCATAATTAGCATGCTGTCAGCAAACAAGCCGTCTCTTGTTTCACTGGTTGTTTGTAGTTGTTGTGGGGGAACTCGAGCAAGACCCAATTAGAGACTACAAAAGGATAAAGTGTAGCATATCAATTATGGTAGTCTGGTATGCAAAGAGAGCTTGATCAACAAGCCAAGCGGTGTACCAATAGCCTATTGTTGTAGTACTTCACGTACACCCTGGAGTCTATGACCGCCTTCTTTGTGGGATACTACAGAAACTGGATCTGACTGACTCTCTGTATCTCCGGCTCATGCATTAACTTGCTTGTTTTAGTAATGTGATCCCATTTGTCAGTCTGTGACAAGCTGTCTAACAACAAATGAAGTCAACAGCCTGAGTAAAGTTGGGCCTTTTGGGGCTCTAGTAGTCCCTAATTGGTCACCAGTGTTTGAGTATGGACCGCAGCCAGGTGACTGGTCAAGAGGTCCAGCTGCTCTGTTGACTGGTCCCGCCTTTGCCTTCAGCTATCAGCCGTTTTTTCACCCTCCGAAAACAAACTTGTTTGTTTGTTTCCCTGCCTTTGTTTGGACTGGAGATTTCCTATGTAAACTCCAAGAAACAAGATCCATTTAGAAACTCCCAAATTGTTTGAATGCACCTCAATGTGGATTTATTTTCTCACTGTGTGGGAGTAATGTACCAGCAACGAGCAATTATCGCATATCTCTAATGGATGTACAGGGAAATGTGAGCATGGGATATGTTTCTGGGCTCGACACGGTTTCCATCTGGAACTCTTTATCTCATATATTCCAATATGCAAATACCCCAGTAGGTTGCAGGAAGTCATAACTTGCATCATAAAAAAAACTATCTCAGCAGAATTAATATACACATGCACTGCAGCTTCATATTCACTCATCCTGGGCCTAAGCAAACACACGGCCACACATAAAAAGAGTAGAGCAAACATGAAAGACGGAGCACTCCAGCAAAGATCCTCAGTGAACCTGGAAACCAAGGTTATAACTGCATTACTGTTAGTGGTTTGATGTGTTAAATAGAGATTTGTATCACTTAGACAGCCTAATTACTGTAATACCAGGCCAAATATCTCTCAAATAACTCCAGTGGTAAAACTTGTTCTTGAATCTATGCCACTGTTTGCCACTCAGCCAGATGCATTTACACTTCCTGGGTATAAAATATAGATGCAGATGGGATCCACTAAAGGTGAATGCAGAATTCCCTCAAGCTTGTAAAAATGGGTCTCCAAGTCCGTGGCCTGACTTTGAGAAATGCTCCATTACTACTCCAGCATGGCTGAAAATACAGGTTACAACAGTTTTATATTCTCTTAATAATTGATTTAAGAAAGCCTTTCATTGAAAGACAGAAAAGAGACAAGAGAAAGTAATGTGTGAAGTCATCTCCTCTCTGCGTGGGTCTACATACAGTGAATATGACTTAATCTTCTGTAATTAAAGCAGATTTGTTGGCGAGTTCCTGTTTCAGGGTTTACATTGCCTAAAGCTTCTAATCTTGTTAGAGGGATTGACAATTTAACCAACACATTCACCGCTGCTCTATACCAGAGCATGGCAAATATAAAACAGCTGCGATGGGCAAAAAAATATATATATCGGTTTGTTGACCGATTGATACTCAGCAATTCACCAGGATTACATCTGATACACGGCAATCAAGTTCTATGTTATTAAAGTCAGGGAGGGGGGGGAGTCACATGCCGCATTAATGAGAGACACGCTGGAAAGCATGCACAGCATCTTGTGTAAGTGATGCCGATGCCAAGATTTAGTTGTTGTTTTTTTCTCAATGCCTTTATAATATCTCATTAGATAAGCTGGAGATGAGCTCTCAAAAGATGCAGGTTACATGATCGAGAGGGAAGACTCGGGTCTAGACAGTCAAACATTGTGGTCTAAAGCAAAAGGGCTCCTCAAAATAAAGTCAAACATTGTGGTCTAAAGCAAAAGGGCTCCTCAAAATAATCAGTGGTCTATCTATCTGCATCAGTGCTGTGTTACAAAACCTGACATACACACCCCATTTGTTTAGAACTGTCCTCCTTTAATATGTTGTAACCTATTTTTCCTCACCTCAAGATGTTGGCAGGGTTGCATCTTTAAATTTTTCTGTCTTTTCAGTGTAGTTTCGAAAAATGGTGCAGGGAAATATAGAGCAGAATTGGGTCAAACGTCTCTAAGTTCATCTAAAACTCTCATGTCTGGTGCTAAAATTAGGCACCACAAATAAACAAATATTTTAAAGTGAGTTTAATAGTTCTTTGTGACTAATTAGGAGGTGAAGCGAATGGTTACTACTCATCTAGACTAGCTTTTCATATCTTCAGCTCTAGTAAAGAAGGTATACACAGTGTGATACCAAATACTGGTAGTAGGTTATATCCATCTGGTCCACATAAGAACTGGCATTGCAATGTGTTCCACTGCTTAATGCCAAGGCTATGTAGAGAATGACTGACATGTTTGAGCTCACGAAACCTGTTCTTACTTAACACGCATTCACACAGACAGATCTATGTGGCGGTCAATGGGTCGTAACCCAGGTCGGCCAAAGACGTAGCGTCTGTTCCAATGAAAGAGAGAGAGGCAACAAAGTCAAAGGGCACGTGATTGAATCGAAGCATTTGTCACATTTATGTTTCACGTTTCAGCCCGGCGTTTTCAGATCCTGATTTCAACTACAACAAATGTTGGTTGAGTTGTTTTGGCGGGTGGGGGCGCGGTGTCACTTTTGATGTCAGGGAAAGGCCTTATTTGGGCCTTAATTGTATTTAGGTTGTCTGCACATGAGTTCATTTGAACCTACAGGTATTGTGTCTGGCACAAAACACATGGGCCGACTCTGCAAAGCGAAATCAAATCTACAGAAAACTTTACTATCTTCTTTCTTTTAATCTTTACTATTATACTGCCATGCACTGATTTATGGGTGGTGGCCATTCTCTTCAAAAACTTTGATCATCCCAGAACATTTTGTCTGACTCAATAGCCGGCAAGGCAATAGCCGCTTTTCAATGTATGCATATAGGCTTACCTTTCATGGTCCACTGTAGTGTAGGAATAGTGTTACACGGTCTGTGTGGGAGAAGATAAAGCACATTGTGAACATTTCATATTGATTGCAAGAGGGACAAATAGGTTTGCAAGAAAAAGATCATATTTCTACACCTGGTGACAAATTGTGTGTGGATTGAAGTGCAAAGAAGGCGCCTTCGCAGGTCTGTTATTAAACTGAAACAGATTAATTCAAGTGTTTTATTGGTTGAATTACAGCCTAGATAGAGACAAAAGTTCATATAAAGGTAACGGGCCGCCTACAGTAAAGGCAACAGAGGCAGATTAACTCACTCAGTAGTTTTCAAGTACTTAAATTACACAAACAGTTTTAAACTCCCCACTGCAGCAGCAGGAGTTAAACTCTCAGGAGCGAAGTGTCCACTGGTCCGTCTCTCCAGGATTGGTGGGGGCTGCTTGTTTAAGCCAATAGGCAGGGAGCAACGCTAATGTCATCTCACTGTGACCGCCGAGAGGAGCAGCACCACACTGCGCACCGTGCGCCGCTGAAATGAGATGCGGTGACAGTGGGTTGAAGTCAGACCAGACGAGACCAATGCAGCCAGTATCTGGAGTTTAAGCTTATCGCTTTGCACAGCTCTGGGGTTCAGCTTTGCGGCGCAGTGGTGCACCCTCTCTGGACTTTTCATCTTATGCCAATGAGACGCAGCGTGAAACGCTTTTCTCACTTCAGGAATATTGGTTCTGGATACTCGGTTTACTGCGACTGAACGCTTTGTGGGTGAGTGGTTTAGTGTGTTTTAAGAGTTGTTTTTGCACATTAATTAGATTTTTTTTAAAGTAATTTCACTGATGGTTGCATCAAACTTGTTAGAAGTTTTACGCTTTGAAAATACTCAAAACGGTGATGTGGTGAAAAAAAAAATCATCCTCAGTGTTGTGGTTTTGATAGGGAGAAAACACTTTAACAATAAACAACCCAACTCCCATCAGTTGTACTCATATCCCATGGAGACACTCTCATAAACTAACCCAGAAAATGTCCCAATCCAAAGCTGCTTTGCGCTTTTACGCAGCAACATCTCCAAAGAGACACGTTTCACTTTCCCTGCGCGTGTAGCCACAGTAACCCCATTTCTCTGACGCTGAAAAAACTTGGTTAGAAACGTGGTAGTGGTGGTGGTGGTGGTGGTTGGAAGTGTGGAGTCCCCCGGGGCCTCCAGATGTATGGACTCAGCTGTCGCCTGTCACTTTAGTGACAACTGGTCGGCGCTTCGTGACCGCTGCTTGTCCGCCACTGCAGGGCTCCATAGCTGTCAAGAGTGCTGTTGAGTGAGGGAGAATGTGGTCGCACACTCCGGCAGCCTACAGTATGAGGAGTCAGTCACTCTCGCTTTCCTCCTTCCTAACCATGATGGATAAGATAAGAGTCATCCATTCTGACAAGGCATGAGATATAGTCCTGAAGTTATCAAAACAAAACTTGTAGAAATCAACTTATTTTGAGGATATTTTTTTATGTCAGGTTTTATCATCCAGATGGTGTGATCTGCCTTGTTTCAAAATAAAAGTCCAAGAACAGAAATATCCCAATCTGGTGAATGCTTTTTAAGACCGTGCATTAACCTAAAATACTTAATAGATTGGATGTTTTTGCAGTGCAGTCAGCTTTTGTATAATAAAAACAACCATGCAAGCTGCTTGGGTGAATTCATCAGTCCATATGGACCTTTAGTAGAGCTAAACATGCCATAAAGTGTTTCCTTTGGAGAACAATGACACACCCTCGAGTTTCAAACATTTCCATTCTCAGCTGTGATAGAACGTGCTAAACCTACAAGACACAGAAGAGCACTTACTGTTATATTTAACCATGGCTGTCTAAGATAATATTTTGTTCTCATTGGAGCATAGTAAACATCACCATAAGCCATTAAGTCCCGTGCATGCCTCTCTTGGGGGCTGACAGGATGACAGACCCACTTGGCTCAGGGTGAGCGCAAAAGAGCGCAGACTGGCCTGAAATCTGTCAATATGGCCACAGCTGACAAAAACAGAGCGCTGCTGATCCCAGGACAGCCTGACAGCTATGTGAGAGGACAGACCCAAGAGGTCCTATGGTCTTTATTTGGCCACATTGGATGTGATTGTGGAAGCGATTTGATGTACTGCAGGGCAACCCAAAATTAAAATAGACTTAAATAAACGGAATCCTAACTTGGAAGTGGCATTGCTGACATTGTGCAGAACCTGTGGTTCATCTTCCTCCTTTGCACTGTCAAAGTGTAACTCACCAGGTCAAAATCTTGCTGTAATTGCACCAGCCACTTTTAACCATCATGTCAGTGATAAATATATACTTTGTTTACCCTTGGGACAGTGGCCAGTAAAGAAAGAGGGTGAATAAATAAATAGAGTGAGAGTGTTGTGGAGAGAGACAGAGGGAGGACGAAGCACAGAACCAAGGTGGTGGTGTCACCTAGTGGCTAGAATAGAGGTTGACACCTTTGCTGCCCAGGAGACACAGAAACCCATCAGTAGCATTGCCTTTACAGCCTGACACAAACAACAAATAAACAATAAAATATTGTGAGTTTTGAGCCATATTCTTTCCCTAAAGCTCAGTCATTGTAAGTCCTCACGAATTCAAAACAAGGGCACCTTGTCCTACATCTGAGACCCAGCATCTAGTGCACGTTCTGCTTCGTCATCCACCTTCTTAATAAATTATTACCAATGACGGATGGATCAACATATCTGCTTAAATCTGTGTTTCACACTTTCAACAGCTGCAGTCATTTTAATATTGAAGTGATCTAGCAGGCACGACATTCGTTAGGAGCTTATCCTTTCACTGCTGGTGAGAATTTAAAGTTATTTATAGACCAAATGATTTAATGGTGTGACACGGTGCTTGTTCACAACTCATTTCAAAAAGTCTCAAAGTCAATCAAATGTACCATTAATAGAATCATAAGACTTCAAAAACACTTTGGAAATAAAATAGCCGGCCTTATCATAAAATGTCTTGGACACAGCTGATGGAAAGTGATCAGTTCGGCCAATTTTATGTTTACGAGTGCTCATTTAATAAATGTGGAATATGTTGATGGTTTATTTTAGTACCAAAGCGCATAGAGACTGGAGTGTTTTGGACTTCTTGGCAGATCTTGTATGAGCACCTCATAATGCACCTTTCAACTAGATAAGCTGCCTATAACATCAGCACACTCGTGCCATTGCATTAGAGCACAGCGAGAGTGGAGACAAATCACAGACATGAAGCCTCAGTCTCATAGACATAAACAGTGAGGTATGTCATGATGTGTGTGTGTGTTTGTCCAAGAGAAGCAGATGAACAGAGACAAAGTGGTCACCTATGTGTGTGTCTGTAGGTGTCGGAGAGTGTATGTGTGTGTGTGTGTGTGTGTGGCAGACACCCAGCTGAGTGTGAATGAGCAGAATATAAGTCCCAGTGCCCGTGTGTATACGTTTCCCACTGTTGATTTAAAAGCCCAGTACCAGTGAAATGTACACAGAGGCCTGTTTGTGCAAAGCTAGAATGAATCACCCTCGCGTCCGTGTAAATCGCCTGCAAGCCAAACACTCTGGCAGCCTTTTATCCCCAGACGTGGTCCAGCTCACCGCAGCAGGGCTAAAAGCAGAGCGGGACAGGGCCGTGTGTTGTGAGGAGCTGTCAGAGGAGGCCAGTCTTTCATGGCTCTGGATGGGGAGATGTGGCATGGAGTCGGGTTGCCATAGACAAACTCCAGAGAGCAGAGCACGTTGACTGTAAACTGTTTGTGGTAGGTTGGCAGCAGGCAGGATGAAGTATGGCTTGTTTAAACGCCGGTGGTCCCTGAATCTGTGGTCACTGGGCCTGGCTGAATGGACGGTGGCCTGGATGGTCAAATCTAGGGCACTGTTACACTGCGGTCATAGATATTGGGATAACCACTGAGGATGCTACTGTCTGTCGGAGCGATTATAACACTGTGCTTGCCATGTGGCAAACGTCCCCCTCTTGTAACTTTCAAACAGCATCATGTGTGAGAGTCAGTGAGATCTGCCTGCAAGCAGTGGCACACATTGGATCCACATGCTAAGCATTATTCTAAAGTGATTAAAGGTAGCTAGTGATTTAGCGCTTCCAGGCACAACTCTGTTTATTAGGAGCTGCAGGATGATGTTAGAGGAAAACGGGTTTGGCTCTCACACTGGAGTTTAATGCCCCAGCAGATCTCTGGTAACCACACAGCATAATTGCGGGACTAACCATCAGACCACCACGATGATGAAAGTCATACTCGACACACATGTTTCATTATCACCACCATGTATAGGCATGATGCTCAGCTCTGGATGAGTACTGCGTAATAACCACGGCGCAGCGCTACAAACTGGTTATTATCGACATGTCTGTCTTTGATAAAGGGGAATAACAGATGCAGAGATACCAAATGTCAGCAACTTTAGTGATGGTTTAGTTTTTGGAGAGACATGTCTGCATGCATTAGTGCATGTTTTGTCCTCCCTCCTGTCCTCCACATCTCTAGGGATCCATCCAAGCAATCACAACATCAAGGGCTAGAAGCAAAAGAAAACATATTAGCCTGAGATAGTCATTAGAAAGCTCAGCTCATTTCCCCGGGACACAACAGGGGATTCAGTTAAAGCTTTTCCGGACCCGTAGCTGGAAATATGCAAAATACACCCCCCCCTCCTCTCCTTCCTGTGGCTCTTGTTCCTCCTGCTCTGCTGGCATTGTCACAGTCGGTGAATGTGGATGATATGGAAAAGGTCAACAGGGTTTAAAAATGGACTCTGCAGGGCGAGGGAGTTTTGGACTGACAACAAAGGTCTTTCCTGAGACTTTTCATAAAGGTTACAGCCGGGACAGTCAGACACTCAGAACATTAACTCATTAAAACTTTGATCTTGTCATATTTTACACTTCCATTAATCAGGTTTGCAGACAATTTTATGCACACAAGAGCTTGGCCATATTCCCAAATCACGTAAAAAGCTGAATTTAATTATAATAACTCATTTAAAATATTGCATACAATGCATCGGCAGATGATTAACACACGAACAGTGAGCAATAAATCAATATATTATTCCCTTTAGGCTTTCTGGGAAGAAGATTTAACCTGCTGCTTCATGTTTTCTCTGTTTTCCACTAGAGGTCTGTTAATTCTGCTAACATGACGGGATCTTCCATCCAAGAACACTATATCTATATACCACGAGATATGTGCTACAGCACATGATTCACAGTCATAATAAAACACATTTTTCCCCATTTCATCTAAAGCATTAAATTAGCTTTGCTCCAGCAGTGTTACACATTTACATTATTACAACACATTGACCATATTCAGTAACAATCATCCCACAGCTTGTACCAGGGTTAGGGTTGGATATCAAAGTCTGATTTGAAGCCTTGGCAATGCTTTTTGACAGACCTACTATGAATTAATCCACACTGACATTTACGCATGCTTCAATGCATTCGCACAGTATTTGAAATATGGTAGAACATGCAGGATTTGGTGAGGCTAGGCTTCACAGAAGACAGGAGTCATACGGCAAAAATGAATTCATGCCAGAGAGCTGGAAAAAGTTAAAAAGTAAGTTAGTAGTAAATGCTGGGAAAGGAGAATATTCATATTTGTCTTTATTATACAAAAAGAATAACAAAATACCTCATAATCTATGACTTATGTCTTTAGCACCATAAATAAGGTGGTTTTGCTCTCAGCATGAGTTAGTTTTCTGTTCTCAATCATATAAAACGGAGCCAGGATTCTCTGACAAATGGATTCAACAATCAAAATCCAAGCCAAAGCAATGTATTCAGTTGATTTTTAAAAACTAAGGAGAATTAAATGAATATACATGATTGTGTAGACTTGCACATAAATAATGTAATAATCCAAATACTTTCAGGAAGACTGTCAAATGATTGGTAACAGAACAACTTTTACGTACATATTTATTTATGAATGCTGTTCACAGGTGTGAGTCGTGACAGCTATTACTGAGTGTATTATCGCTGGATTTATGTTTAGCAGACGCCATGTTGTAATCTCATATAATTCATCGCTTCACACCGAGGAAAAGTGTTATTGTTTAAATAGTCATACATCACAGTGAAGGTAGATGTTGCGGGATAACATACAGATGGGTCAATATTGACCGAGGCTAACTGAGGACATGTCTTGCAGAGCAGCAGCCTGAGGCCCACAATGGGCCCACTGAGCTGACACAGAAACACTTTCGTTTGTCCACAACAAGCTGACGGCAGCTCCTAGTGAGAGGCCAGTTCAAAGAGCCCGATTTTTGTTTGCTGTGCTCGCACAGTTCCTGTTAGGGGTTGGGTTCCCAAAGAAAACAAGAGCAGTGGCTCACCAGATGTGTACATCTGTGCATTTCTGTCCTGTCTGCAGGCTAACACATTCGGAAAATGTTTTATGACAGTAAAAATTAGGTAAATCTTCAAAAACAGCTTCGAGTTTATGGAAAGGATTATTATTTTTTAAAAACTTGCTCTCTCTGTCACATGTTCCTTTATGCTGGCCCATGCTGCTGACTGAAAATGGTCATTAATGACCTCAGTATTAGCAGCCCCAAGAATAACACACTGGCAGAAACAGACGTACTACATGGATGGTTTCTAAGAATAAGCTCTGCCCTGGAGGACTGGTATCCCTAATTTGGGGGGTGATAAGGCGACCTGTTGTGTCCCTTTTTCCATTGCACACATACATCATGCCAACATGTACACTCACACACACTCACACACAGATGTCAGGCACTAATGACCCCATGTCTGGCCTGTTTATCTGCTAAACTGAGTGAGGCCTCTAAAAGGGCTTCTGATTTAGACCTGAATACACATACACATGCATACAGTACATAACATGCACACACAGCTTACAGACTTATTTCATCTAACAAAAACAAGCTTCTGTACTGCACAACTCGCCTAACATTTGATGATTCACATTACTTTTTAGTGCCACAGCAATCCCTGGTTACCTTTTACCTTACATAAAAATAAAAGAATTAAAATAACTCCACGTAGTGAGGTATGCAGATCTTAAATTTGGTAAACTGGTGTTGGATCAG
Source organism: Larimichthys crocea (assembly GCF_000972845.2). Lineage (NCBI taxonomy): Eukaryota > Metazoa > Chordata > Actinopteri > Sciaenidae > Larimichthys > Larimichthys crocea. Next base: position 12,686,920 of record NC_040031.1, read on the forward strand.
TTCCAATAATCTGCAAATACACTAAATTGAGGTACTGAAATTGGTATTAGGATGGAAAAATTGGATAAGTGCATCCATATTTGGGTGTTTACTAACCTTTGCACCTGTAGACTAATATATATGGTAATATACAGTATATATTGCACTTAGTAGACAGTGGATAGTAGAGAGCAGAAAGGAAAAAACAGGGTCAGAAATGACGTGCAACAACATGCAAGATCCTGCGTCATACAGGGGAGGTTGTGATTATATGGTCAGCGCTTCGCACAGCCTACTGTACATGTGCTCATAAAGGAACTACAATCATCAGACTAGTTTTCGGTCTCTGCCAACATACTTCTTAAAGAGTGGAAGAAGTCAAATTGTTGTCACCAGTTGTCACCTTAAATATATATAATAATAGCTTACAAGTGCAAAAGAATTCATGCCATAACCATTAATCTACAGACAATATATCAACACAGAGAAAGACAACTCAATGTGTGAAACAGATGCATAGATAATAAGATATACGTTTGCCTCCCACCATGTAGGACCTCCATACATGTATAACCTCTTTGTCCTCTTCAGGAATGCGAACACATTACACATACGTATGACAAAAACCATAAATAAACCCTCAAAGTCAAACCAGACTAAATATCCAGTCAGACATCTCACTGTGAAAGTGGGTCCAGAATCTAGAATTTTTGTTGTCGTGAGTCACACGAGGAGGTGAAAGGGTCAACAACATCAGAGCAACAGGAGGCCTTACAGGAGAGATCATTGGGCCTCTCCTCTGCTCTTTCTGCTGTTTTTACTACCACCTTAATGGCTTAAATTGTGTCCAATTAAGCAGTGCTGGAAAGAAGCATCCCCGCTCTTAGTCGTCAGAGTTCCCTCTGTGCTGTGGCACTGGAGCATGTGTTTAATTAGAACGCTCTAAAAAGACTGTAACGGAGTGTTTCTCCAGGAATGTTAATCATTAGTGGGATCCTGACTGAGCAGCTCTTAACTGTTTCAGAGTATTGTTGGATTCCATGGTTTTCCTTTTGAAGCCATGCGGCTCAGTAAAACGCTTCCACGTGTGGGAATTGCCAACTTTCTCTTTCTTTTTTAAGAAAGAAAAAAAAAATCTGCATCCTCTCATCCTACAAAGACTTGCACATAGCACCCCGCCCGATTATTGCCCTGTTTTGTTACGGCGGTCTCATTCATGTGTTCGTTTGAGCCCGGGGCTGGATACACACAGGAAATAGTTTTCTTACCATATGAAGGATATATGGTTGAACTTCGAGGAAAGTTGAGGAGAAAAGCCCAGATGTGTGAGGTGTGAGGTTTAAGTGGCGTGTGAGTTAGACTTTCTGAATGGGCATGAGGTGTGAGGTCATAAGCTAAAAATTTAGTGAAGTCTTAAAGGTCACAAGTGTTGAACCTGGACATTGACGGGGGTTTCAGCAGGAGTGATTAAACCTTTTCTTGGAAAACCTCACGTTTTTCCTGGTCGTGGGGAACATTTCAAGGTTTCAATGAAGACCTGTTGGTTGAACCCATTGGTTTGAGGTGTTAATAGGGCTGTTTTGTAATTTTATGTCTATATTCTTTCCAGTTTGTCCACAGACCACACATGACAGGCTTTCCCCTCTGCTGATCCAATGCTTTTGTCAGCGCAAGTGAGTAGCGTAAGCGCAACCCATTCATCCTTGGTCCGCTCTGTGTGCAGACAGCCACAGGCTTTTGTTGAGTTATAGTGTCCTCAAATAAAGGGGCTTCCTCCCTTTAACAGCCCCAGGAGCTCTGTCGCCCCACTTCCCATTGTTCCCAATGAGGTCCAGCTTTTACAACTAGGTGAGAGGGTGTCAAATTGAGGGTGAAATATGAGCTGTCCCAATCGTACATCTCTGCGAAGTTTGGCAAGACAGTTAGACAGCGTATGTACTTTTAATAAAGTGAAGAAACAACTTTGTTTGCTGACACCGGGCTTTGTTCAGGAAAAGATGTGTTCAAGTTGAGTCAAGATGTGTGCAAGTTACTCCAAGGAAACTGGACATTCATGTTTGATTACATCATAGGTGACACAACAGGGTTACAGCAAATTAAACACAACAGAAATAAATGGGTAGATAAGTGGTGCACATAGATTGCTTTCATGAAATCACACTGACATCATCTAGTGCAGCAGCTATAATGTTGTTGCTTTTATACATTGGCATTACATGGTGGAACTTATAATTGAATACAGTCAGCTTGGTTATGGACGATTTAAGTATTGTGACCTTTTTTTGTCAGCTAATTAGATTTTCTGTTGGGGTTGAAAAGTTCAGATGTAATCGTATCTCATTACCAATTTAGTCCAATAAATCTCATATCCTTTACTTGTTTTATTCTATTTTCTTTTAATTCAACGTATTGAGAAACGCGTGAATCTCCAGTGAGGTCAAGTGTGACATGAGTAGATATTTCTCTTTATTTTTTTTACAAAGGTCAGAAACTAAGCTTAGATCTAAGACTTGCCCTCAGCTGCCTCCAATGTGTCAGAGCGAAACAGTAAAAGGGGTTATGTGAGGGTTATAGGGCTAACAAGCCCACAGTCTGACCTGAGTTTGTCAGCGCCAATCTAGCTAAGTCAATATCAATGCGCTGACTGCTCCACCAGTTGACCTTTTCCTCCCTCTTTCAAGGCGTAAAAAGGATTGTTGTTACAGTAGAGTGAGAGGATTTTATTGGCCTTTATAACTGAGGCTTTTGTTGGGTCTGTGTCCTGCTAATACCCGTTGGCAGGTCATTTAAACCTTGAGAATGCCTACATTTTATAAGGTAGCTCACACACCAGTGAGAGCTGCTCTCAACAATGGTCATCAGTGATGGTAAGTTAGAGACTGACCTTCCCTTTGCCCCCTTTGGTACCCTAATTTATGGTAATTCTTTGGACTCAAATTTGTCTCATTTAAACCTGCTACCTGATGTTTGACATTCTTACTTTGAGATACAGCATTCAGCTTTGACTAGACACTTTTGTTTTATGGGTCCCCTTTCTTCGAGGACGTGTTTGGACCAGAGAAGAATGTAGTTTTATCGTCGGGGGTTGGTTCTGATGATGATCATCCCTGTCCTGTCATTGTCAGGGCATGCTGGTCATGGAGTACCTCGCCGCTAGCACAGGGCGTCTTTTTTTTTTTCTTTTACAGCAGTGAGAAGGTGCAGACCAGGTGTGAGGTGCTGTTCAGGTCATTGTGGCTATGACAGGGGAATGGGCTGTAAAGCCCCAGGGCCATAGATTTATGAGTCATCTGGTGCTCTCAAAGGTCAGAGGTCAGGGATGCATGACTTGTCCAACTTAATATTATTCAACTATCTAAGGCGAACCTTGAACTCCGCGGCCAGCTACTTCTAACTATAGATCTCTACAATCTCAGGATGTTGTTGTTTTGATGCAGAACAGACTAAAGGGTCTTTAAATAGGGGTCCTCACCTTAGTTCATTGTCAAAGGCCACTGATTCTCTTTCGCAATTTCACTGTAAGAAGTCCCCACAATGTGAACTTAAAAGATATGTGATCGCTCCCTTGAACTTTTAAACCTGTCTCTCAACTTCTCTTTTAAATCTGAACTGCAAAATGAAAAGAAACTGTATAAGAAACAACGAATGCTTCCTTTGATCTTCAGATGCGAAAATCAACCGAATAAACAGGTGATTCATTTTGAAATTTTGGGGAACACTGGGCAAAATTCTGTTTACTCACCTTGGTGTTGCTGAATAAGCTCTGCAACTTTTGTGTAGATTAGTTTACCATCTTAGCTTTGCATTTCATGAATGCCCCCCTCCCAATGGCAGGATGCTGTGATGTCCCTCCCCTCTAAGAATTGCTAATGGAGCAGGGTGCAGAGTCTTTAGGACTATTACAAAAGCCTGAGGTCTACTGTGAAAGGATGCCTCTCCTCCCTGGCCTTGGCTGCTACAATGGCTTTGTCCACACATCCACACACAACTAGACTGCATGTTCCATGCAGACGTCTGTAAGCCCCAGAACGTCATATTTTTTTTTTAAATAAACTTGTGTAGATAAGCAGATGAACTTCTTTTTTTACTGAAAGGAACATCAACCTTTCTAAAGCTGCATTTCTTACGTTTAAATGAGTGAAATGACATTCACCAATACACATAAATGTGCGGTGCGTGGGCATGCAGAGGATGGAAGAAGTACTTCTCAATCACATGCTGTCAGCCATGCCCAGGTAGGCTAAGCAAAGAATAAGTGGCCCTCTGTTTGAGGCAATATTTTAAGGTTAAAGAAGATTTTCTGACTAGTTGGTATGTAGACAGTTGTATTTAGTAACATATCAGCTGAACTAGAGTTGAATATACTGTAAATTAGTCTTAAAAGTTTAAACAATAGGCAGACTTGTGCATATAAATCATCAGATCTACAGTGCTTGTTTCATTAGTGTTGCTGCTTTCCAAACATTTTCATTGCTTTATAACAGAACTAACCCTTGTGAACCCAGTTATATCAGCCCCCACAGAGTAAATGCTTCACGCATGTGTTCTTGTTCACAGAATTACACCTTGACGTCATCGCCACAAAATTAAACAGCTGTTAAAATGTTAATAAAGAAAGCAATTCTAGCTGTTTAATAGATTCCTTGCTTCCCAGTAAAATGTTCTAGCGCTTTGTTTCACAGTCCTAAAGTATGTTAACCCTCTACAGCAAAACCCCGTGTTGAAAAGGACAGACTTTTTTAGTTCTCTTACGTACAATAACGTGCACTATAAAACATGTCCTTTTAGGAGAAAGTAACACTTTGCAACCAAACAACCACAAAAGGATGCGAAAGGTGCAACTGTCCAGAGTTTGACCTGAACTGGTCACTTTTGTTTTCTGAGGCAACAGGAAGAGAATCGTGTTCTGACATTCCTGCAGAGGTGAAGGAGAGGCAGAGGTCAGCTGCGCCCCTTCTGGGGAGTTTCACTGGATAAGTGGATATGTACATTTGGATTTTATTTTATAGAACACACACACACACACACACACACACTGAATGTAGCTTTGTTCTTCTGTTTAAAGTTTTCATTGTCTGGGGATATAAGGATAGAACTGAATTCAGGCTAGTTTCTGTAGCCTGTTGGTGAACTACTTTCTTCAGTCTTAAATTGCATTGATTCCCACAACATATCTACATCATGCATTTTGCGTGACCTAACAAAGTTGAGCTGAACAATATTGGACATTCAGAGCCCTCACTCAGACAATGTTAAGCTGATAATAACGGCTTTGTGGTTTGAATTATTTCTTTGTATATGCCTTCTGTGATTCAGAAGTTGGAGGCCTGATGGATGGCCTCAATTCGACTTGCTGACATCATGTTCAGTTAGAGGGAAGGGTTATGTGAGGCTGAGCCAGGATGTTGTCCATGGTAGGAAGTAATTATTATTATACATTTTTTTTGCAGAGCATCTTTTGTTCACTCAATCCAACAATCACTCTATAATCATAAAGCTGTAGTTATCAAACAGCTCTCTGTAACTTAGTGACATTTTAGCACGCAAAAAAAAGGGGGAGACAAACCACCAGATAAACCAAAGCCTGGCTGTAACGCTCACCACCTTCCCCACATCTTTGAGCTGTTGATAGGGAAGAAGAAAGAAGAATGTCATGTGAAAGCTGTTGTGGAGATGCGGGCGGTCAGTGTGGTAAAACAAGCTCTGCCATCACTGATGTGCTACTAACTACAGTTCCTGTGAGCTGGAGCTCTACCGGTGGTTCTGATTTGGAAGCATATGTTTGAAGTACGAGGAGGAGGGTCAACGAAAGGAAGAGACGCCTCGCTCTTCCATAGCCTGCCATGACTGGCTGCTCTGAGGTTATAAGGGGCCGGGCTGAGGTTAAAGAGGGTTGGGTTGGGAGAAGGAGGAGGAGGGGGTGTGGAGGAGGAGGAGTGGTGGGCAAGAGACAAGGGTGGGATGACCATCTGGTTGAGCTCCTCCATGTACACGCACACGCACACACCCCTCTCAAACACTCTCTCCCACGCGCTCAGACAGACATCTCCCTGGCTTTTTACAGTCTTAGCTTTGATATGGGCTGTTACTGTGCTGACAGCTCTGATAGAGAAGGCTGACTGCTTCTGTCCTGGAATTAGTGCTCTGAGGATCTTACATAGATATGGAGCCCAGAGGCTGGAGAACAATCTAGGACTGGATATAGTGGTGATAAGATCATTCTTCTTGCTCACCTCAGGAGAGTTGGCCTACGCTGAGGTAAGACCGGCAGACAAATGACTTCAGATGTAATCTGTTTTTTGTTTTTTTTTACAGAGGAATGTGCTTTGTTCAGAGTGAGGCTGACAGAATTACTACTTGAACAAATGGAGATGTTAAAGTCTTGCACTATAACTCATCCTGAACTGTCTCCTGCTACTAGATGAAACAGGCTAACTCTGATGCAGACGCGAGACTTCCAACATGTATGTAGACTTAAAATGTGCAGTAGGGTATATTGCAGTTATTTTGCCAAGATGTTACAATTCTGAGATGATTCAAACTTTGATTTTCACTGAAAATGAAAAATCGTGATGAGTCATTTGTTGGGATCTGTACCAAAGCAATATTATTTTATTATGTCTGGAACAAAATTTGTAGTTCACAGCATCTCTGCAGCACTACAGTACATCAAATGCTGTCACATATTTACTTCTATCAAAAGAAAATCTGGGATTTGGATATTACACTTTGCTCATTGTGCAACCATGATAAGAAATTGTTTGGATTCCTTACTTTAATGAAAGAATGGTTTATGTCTTATGAATCGTGTTGCATGATTCATAAGACATGCAACACATCACATGTACAGATGCAACTTCTGATCTTTGCCTCGAGTCAAAATCTACCTTTAGAAGGACTGATTCCCACTGAGGTGGCGTGAAGAGTGCCAGCATTCAAAGAGTTGATTTTAGGTCCCTTCTACTGCAAACTGAATTTACGGGGATGTAAGTGTGTTTGATGTCTGCTATGTGACAGCAGCACGTGTGTGTTGAGTCTTAGTTAAGTCTGGCCCACCACATGCAGGTGGTCTCCATAGTGTAGATCTCTGTGGGGATGTCACTCCCATCCATTTGGTCTTGGAAAAACACTCCCCCAGCCATGAAAGGATGCCTCAATAAGCTGACCAAACTACAGCCATGTAGCACCTCAGCACTGCATAAAACCAGCTCGTCTCTAATCAGTCTCACTATGGACTGACTTTCCAGCAGCATTTTCACCGTAGGACTTTTAAGCTGACTGGATTCAAATCAAACAGAATCACCATGAATCCTATGTGCTGTTTTTCAGACCTTCGTTTTATGTTGCTCAGTTGGTTTATTGGATCCTTTAGTTACAAGTTTAACCTTAAATGCTGATTAAATTAAGTGCTTGTGGGAATATGCTGGTTCCCGAAATGGATCTAATTACCTACTCAATCTGATTTGTTAGATCTTTGTTTTTCATAAGGGATACAATATATTTAGTCATTTGAAAATATTTGTGCAGCATAAAAGGGTGCATAATTCTGAAGTTAAGATATATGTGACAGCAAAACTCAAATTTGACTGAGTTGAAGCTCAAGTAAGCAGGGACTATGAACAGAAAATCTTGTTTTTCTCTTCAAGTAGAGCCTATCCTGCATTGCTAAGCTTGCATGAGCCAAGTTAAACATGTTGGGCCGGTCCAAGCTGACAGAGAGCACTGTGTTGGGTTGTGTGCATGTCCATCATCCACTTCCTAGAGGAATATAGACAGTAATTCAGACCAGAAGCTGCTTATTTTTCTGTGCACTCTCTCAAGGGTTGTTAATCCAATGCTCCAGTGTCTGGATTTCGGGCGACTCTGGTTAAAATGTTGTTAAATACTATTTAAAATGTCACTGACAGAGAGGTTTGTGAAGTGATTAATAACATTACACTGTAGTTAACACATGATGCAGGGCCTCCGCGGTGCTTTCTTAAGTTTGAATAGAAATCTGTCGTTAATTTGTTTCCTGATGAATCAAGTTTGCACCCGCTTGTTCATTGAGCTCCCGTTATAAAGAGCTTGTTAGAATATAAGCTTTCTGTGCAACAAGAGTCATTGTGCACTTTTTTTTCTTCAACAGGACAGACCTTTTCTTTCATTCTAAATATCTTGAAGGGTGTTTCAAAATCTTCAATCACTGAAAACCATTCAAAGCAATCGTGTGTTCCAGCTTCCCTCTTTCACCTGCCTTGACTTACATTTCATTCTCTTTTGTGCAACAAGGCACATTAACATTTTCATACATGTCAGTCACCCCATTTTGGCCTCAGTCTGATAGCAGCCCCCACAACCCTCTGGCCCTCTGTGGGCAGATCAGTCAGATATGCAGGCCTGCAGCTTCCAAAGCCATGTTAACAAGCACCTTTACAAAAGAGCGAGGGCCTGTTAAACATTCAGGACTGCAGGGGTCTAGCTAGCGTGGGAGGGGGGCAGGGCAGGAGGGAGTGGAACAGTGAGAAGGGGAAGAGTACAAACTAATCTTACAAACCATAGGTCCCTTGTTGGAAGAAAAACTTTAAACAGCCAGCACAAGTGATGAGTCAGTGACTTGGCAAGTCAGTGTAAGCATAGTTAAGTTAGTTGGCTCAGTGCTTCTGTCATTCAAAAAGTTAAGGGAGCATTCTGGATGAAGTCAGAGGAAATGAACTGCATGACAACTGAAGGAAAAATTAGCATGCAAGCAGATGTGGTTGTATGGGAAAGAGTCGTTGCCTCACATCAAGTCGTGTGCATCCTTTATTTCTATTGGTGGACTGTGCTTTAGTTCAGGCCTGACATTCTTGAGAGTCAGGTTTGGCCGTGTGATACATCCTCGTGGAGGCTTGGCCAACATGTAAAAGCAAACATCTTTTTTAACAAATGTAGCGCATGATTGAGTCTGTGCCTGATAAAATGTGAGGCTGTGAAGCCTGGAGTCTCTTGGCTCCTGACAGAACCTGCCTATAGTTAGCTATCTCCCACGTGAAACCCAAGCTGCTCTCAAACAAGGCCACATTTTTGCAGGTTATTTTGGTCTCATTTGCAAGTCAATAGATGCGAATAGAACAAGAGAGTGTCTTATTTCTCTCCCCCCCCCTCTCTCATCTGAAGACAGGTTATCTGGGTTGAGGACTTTAACTGTCATGTATGAGGAGATAACACACCACATCTTCAGGAGTGGAAAAAAAAAAAAACTTACTTTACAAAGGCGCCATTGTTCAGGACATCAGGCGTTTTAATGGGACGTGTCATAAGCCGATCCGCCTGACTTTACACTTTGTGGAACAATGAATGTATTCCAAAAAAAGCTCATAGATCCACTGCAGACTACAGGAAGGCACGCCAGTCAGTGGAAGTGGCGACGCCAAGGGGAGGGGGGGCAGACTTGTCCTTGAGGAAGATGAGTTGATATGAATGACCAATAGCTGCCAGGCCTGGCATGCCAAGTGTGCAGCAGTTAATCATTCGCAGAAGGGTCTGGCGTGCCACTATCTCAGAAAGAGTCATCATTCAGCGTGAAGTCGCGTACATGAGCATACAGCTGACTCCGACAGAGTGTTAATGTTGCCGTATGTGTGTGTGCGTGTGGACCAGCATAGCCTATAATCTATATATGCCTGCCCGCATGTGTCAATGTTGGCTTCAGCATAAATGTGTGCATTCCCTCTTTGTGTATGCACACTCCCGGAGGCAGCCAGGCATATATATCATTCCAGGAGAGAGCGCAGATTTTCAGGGCCCTTTACTGTCACGTCAGTGTTCAAAGGCTGCACTCGAGTGCGTCTGGTTTTCTCAGCTGTTTCTCCGCGGCCCATGGTGCCCTTGTTGGCCATAGGGGGTGGAGGTTTTGGGGGGAGGTGGTGTAAGGGCCAGGCTGCTGGACACTGGCTGGGCTCCCATTTGATCTCAGCTAGAGTCCCTGGCCTGTGAGAAATGACCACAACTGGACACACATTCATCATCTCCATGTCTGCTTGGTCCTGCAAAGCTTAGAGCAGCTCAGGAAGTAAAGTAGGCCTACAGGCTTAATTTGGTTTGTAACAATTATTAAATTAGCCTAAACGAATAGTGTTTGAATTGATTTGCTTCAGAAAGTTGAACTCTGTACTGTTTCCTTTTGTCACAGACCTCCTTTTAGTTTGTCACATTGCAAATCTTCAATGCTGATATATCACTTAAAGTGAGACAATGTCATTTGTAAAAGAACACACTCTTTCTCTTAGAAATGGAAGTTTTAATCTAATTCAAAAGCAATAACATGCACTCATGATAAATTCAATATTCGGTGGGGTTTTCCTGATATTTATAGCTTAATTTGGTCTGGTATGACCGGTAGAATTGTGGCCAGTGTTAGAAAGATTAATAGATATATTTGTTCCCAGAATGACCGCTGCTTTGCAAAATGGACACACAGGGTGTTTGCTTTAAAGTTTTACTTGACAATAAACATTAATTCGCTTATTTTTGTACTTCACCGAGCTGTGCTATGGTCTGTTTTGTTATAGTCATGTCTGCAAAAGTACTGATGTATAGAAAAGAATTAGTGTCTCTGGCCACCACACACATAGATCAACACTGTCCGTCTTTGATCTCTTAGCTCCTAGTATCAGTCGACCCCATCCATCCATGTCCCCGTCTGTCCATCTTTCCCTGTCCATCTACTTCACCTGTCTGGCATTGTTCTGTCCATCTAAGAGATGAAAGGATGATCAGACAGTCACTGCAGCAGGTTGGAAAACAAACCAAGTCCAAATAAAAAGCGAAGATGAAGGGAAGAGACCAGGCATGTGGACATTCCCCATATGGTGGCCAGTCCTGTGTTTATACAGACCACAGGCTCAACTGATCAAGCCAGCATCAGATCCCATGTGGTGGCCCCTCTTGGGACATAGTATGGTGTAGCACCTCAACAGGCTGAATGATGACTCATTCAGATCTTAGCTTTATAGATAAGGTGAAACAGCCAGTGCCTGGTGTTGTTCTTTCTTTTGACTTGATGGCAAACTGAATTACAACGTAGGAAAGGAATGTGAGGTCTGTGAAACATTGCCCAAGACCGGGAGAACGTATAACTTACCCTGGACTCACTGTATTTACGAAAAAAAAAGCTAAGTGCTTGTTATTGTCACTATAATGAGATTGGACGTCACCTCATGAAGTTTTTGGAATTTCCTAATGGTCTCTATATCCTCAAAAGCCACATGAGGAGGGCACATGTTTAACTGCTACCACAACAGCAGTGAAAGGGTATAGTTCTCTTTATGAGTGTCTTTATGAAGTAGACTCATCACCAGAAGTGAACCAAGAAAAGCTTGCCCAGATACCATAATGGGCTTTTGAGGGGGGGGAGTGTGGGCCTCATGAAAGAGACAGTGATTTTGTGATTCAGCTGGTGGTTAACATTCAGCAGAATCACACACATATGAGAGAACTCGATTAGATGGTGCGAGGACAGCATTGTGTGTGGAGATCGGTCGATATAATGACTTGTTAACCAACATTTCGTTTTCTTTCCACCCTCCACTTCCTATCCTCACCCCAATTCCTCCCTCTCTCCCACATCTTTTTTAAAATGTATTTCTTTTCTTTGTCTATCTAGTAAAAAGAGAGTCTGATGAGCCTGGCGAGTGCAGCAGTGTCGGCGGCTGGCTTCCAGGGTGGGGCACGCCAGCGAGACTTGATGATGGAGCAGAAAGTCAGTAAGCTTACAACTGGCTTCCAGCGCAGCTCCACCTCAGACGATGACTCGGGTTGCGCGCTTGAGGAGTACGCCTGGGTACCTCCTGGCCTTAGGCCAGAACAGGTGAGCAAAAATATTGTTTACAATGCAGTGTTCTTATTGTGACTGATAACTAAATTAGTAGTTTGGATTTGACCTCATGGAACAAACTACAGTATGATGATGTTCCCTTTAATTGTGATTCCTTGGTTCACCAATCATTATTTCTCAAAATCACCACAATGAGTAATGGTGTGTCCTCCTCACAAAGAATAAAAACAGCTCTGACCTGATTTAAACTTCCTTCTAGCCCATTTGCCTGGCCCAGATAAATGATATCCAGCACATTACAGAATAACATACCAGCTCAGAGTCCCAAGTCTCTGAATAATGGTACCTGTGGGACAGACAACTTATTCCATAAAACTTTTGCTCGGTCCCTTTGTTTGAGGCAGACTTGTCAGGCTGTACCAGGCAGCCACTTACAGGCAGGATGTGTATACTTTTATTTACAAACTGTGGTATGGCAAAGTCTGCTTGCGATTATCAGAGATCTGTTAAGAGGAGGACTTGGTGGGCCGAGCCTGGTGCTGCTGGCAGCGTCAGGAATCAAGGGGCCGTCTTTTTTAACAAGCCTTCTTCTCCACAAACACAAGCAGGGCTGTTAGTTGTGTCCGCAGGGCAGACAGTGTGATGTGGCACTTTTCCCCCAATCTGCTGCATTTTCTCTCCTCGCTTCTCTCTCTTTTCTTGCTGCATTTCTCTCTTCCTCTCCATGTCTCTCCATCCCACTTCCCTTGTTAAACAACACACATGGAAGCAATGAGGGGGGAGATGGGCAAAAAGAGATGGGTTCACAGCAAAAGAAAAACCTTAAATCCCAAACACGCAGGCCCTTTTGTTTTGGAAATGTATTGGTCAACTGTAATGCCTTTACTGCAGCCATTGCCCTGAATGGGCCATGTATTATGGGTCATCATTACAGTGAAGAAACACATAGGACTTGGGTGATAGCTGACTGTTCCCCAGCCCCTGGGGAGGTGGATGAGGGGTAATAGCAGCATGAAAATGTGCATAATTTATGGTGGGGGCAAACGTTGGGTTGATTGTCAGGGTAAATTGCTGTTACCGCCCCCCCTCTAGACGGCCAAAGCTGCAGGAAGCCCCCACAACACACAAGACAAGCACACCCCACCTCTTTATCTGACTGACTGTAATAGCCCCTCCCTCATAAAGTTTAGTTTTCAGTGGTCAGCCCTAAGGGTCAAAGTGCCACTGTGACAGTCTGCTTTGTCTTGTCCCTATAGAGACAAACATATAAGTGGAAAAATACAATCTGTAAACTGATTTGACCTGTTGACCTGTTGTATAGTGCAGATTTATGGAAAGCAATGATTTCTCAAGTGCCATCATCAAAGAACATTTATTATATGTGTTGGACTTTTGGAATAACATTTCAAAGGTTTAGAAAAACTCAGGCAAACACTTTGATTCCACAAAGTCAGTCTTCCATACTTTTTAACAAAGAGCTCTCCCAGATTGTGTCTCATCACAGATTGATGTGTTGGTTCTCTGGTTTCTTGGAAAACAAAATTGTGTTAATAAATATTGGCTGTTCTGTCCAATGGATGGTTTAAAAAAGCTTTTCTCAACATTGGGAACAAAAACACAGCTATGTGTTCAGATTAATGACTGCACATACTCAGATATATATCATTTGGAAAGGGTTTCATTTGTCTTGTGTGTGGATTCACTGAACCATTCAGTTAACCTAAAATGTTAATATACATGGAGAGATGTTTTTCTGTATTAAACCAAGTATTTTGTCTTGTGGCTCTCTAAAGTGTCTTCTTCCATGATTGCGTAATTTCTCTAGGTCCAGTTATATTTCTCCTGTCTGCCAGAGGACAAGGTTCCCTATGTGAACAGTCCGGGAGAGAAGTTTAGAATCAAGCAACTCCTCTACCAACTTCCACCGCACGATAATGAGGTGAGAATATTTTGTGTGCATGTGCGTAAATGCACGTATCATAAAATTCATCCCAGCAGGCCCTCTCATTTACACCACAGCTGCAGAAAACATCCACTCTCCATTTTGTTTGAGTAGCCATAACCCACAGTGTTAACAGCCTCACCATCTCCATGCCATCTAATGCCCGCTAATGTGAACCCCTGGCATTCACGTTGACATCACACTAGGGGATTTTTGTTCCACAATCTTGTACACATGTAGTGTGGGCACAATGTGACTTTTGACTTAATGATTTTATGATGTTTGCTGGGAGCCCCCACCAGCAGGATTCCTGTCATAGCAGTGGTTTTTACGAGGACTGCTCAGCGGGAGAGAGGGACGCTGGTTGAAAGAGGCTTTATGTGATGCCACCACCGCAGTGGCACCACAGTTCGACTTGGCTGTCTCTCTTCCTTTGTTCCCCGTCCTCTTGATTTCACTCTAAACACAGGCCTTGTTTGTGTAAACGTCTGCTTTCCCTCTTGTTAAGGCTTTGGGAAACATCAAAAAAGCCTGTTGTAAAAATGATGTTCTCAATCAGGGACTGTGGGTGGAGATATGTAGGGGGTGTAGGAAGGGCAAGCTGGGGTCAAGAGTTGCCTTTGTCCAGCATGCTCTGGTATGCACTCTGCCCTCTCTCATACTCACCTAAGTTTATAACCTTTATTAGTGACAAGCAGCTTTGCATTTGGATCTTTCAACGGGTGGAATATGAAAATGTCACTTGAACAATTAGAACAAATTATTCATGATGCCATAGTATATCAATTAATTGTCTTATCGTTTTCCTTCTAGGTGCGTTACTGTCAGTCCCTCAGTGAGGAGGAAAAGAAGGAGCTGCTTATGTTCAGTGTCCAGAGGAAGAAGGAAGCACTGGGAAGGGGCACAGTAAAACTCCTGCCCCGCAGCAGCATTCTGGCCAGCATTTGTGAGCATGTACGTTCCCTGTCTTGCATGTATTATGTACTTCTTCAAATATGGAGAGCACTGGGTAGAGTGGTTGTGGTATGAATTAGTTTTTTTGTTATGTATTCTTTCAAAATCCAATCTTTCAACTACAGTTTTGAAAAAAAAAAAAAGATTTGCCGTCTACCCCCTGTATATCCCCCACCATGGGTATTTGGCTAATCTGGATAATTTTTTTTTGCTAAAACCCAGAGGCAAAGCTGAAATAAAGATCTTGGTGTCAGCAATGCTTTTTAAGAGATCCCTAAACATAAGTTGGATTTGCAGCCATGCAAACTAAAAAGACCTCTCTGCTGAGTGGTTTGGACTGTCTCATGACAGTGTTTTACTTAGTATTTAAAATTATTGTAGAGCAGCCAGATGGTGCCCATAAACCTTGTCAAAACAATCTGATGTAGCTATGACCTAGATGTCCATGCTTTCTCTTGTTTTCGTCTTTTTTACTGGCAGAGTAGTTGATTTGAAGTCATGTCCTCATATGATACAATGGTCAGGAAGACGGGTCAGGAAAGAAAAACAAATTGGACACTCTGGGACTGCAGTTGGGACAACCCAATGGGCTGGCACATACAAATGGGCCACATATTTACGCCTTCATCAACATAGCAAATGGACCTGGAAACCATATAATGATCTAGTTCCTATGGGCCCAAAGTTACTTTAGGGGCAAATTTGGGTTTGAAGTGTCCATACAGGTGTGTGACAAATGTTACCTTTACAGGGTTAAAATTACTTTATTCCAAAATATTTTGGAATTTGTGTAATTTCAGAGTCAGTATTATAATCATGTATGTTTGCCTATTACAGTGCGGTGAAAACATCAATGGTGGAGAAATGGCAGTGTCCGCCTCAAGGGCCGGCCCTGGACTGTCCTGGCACCCGGCATGCTTTGCCTGCTCCACATGTAGTGAACTGCTGGTGGATTTGATCTACTTCTACCATGATGGAAAGATCCACTGTGGAAGGCACCATGCTGAGTTACTCAAACCGCGCTGCTCAGCCTGTGATGAGGTAAAACCACAAGACTGAAATACTGAGAGAAAACATTGTAGTGGAGAAATAACATCCAGAGTCTGAAGTTTGTGGCCCTTCAAAATTCCTTTGGCATAGTAATAACATTTGTTATATATCCACTGTCTTGAATAAATCCAACACAAATATATAGACTGATGACTGCAAGAAAGGCAAAAGATGGCAGTAAATCTATGTCTCATTCAGTGAATATCTATGTCTACAGATCATCTTTGCTGATGAGTGCACAGAGGCAGAGGGGCGCCATTGGCACATGAAGCACTTCTCCTGTTTCGAATGTGAGACAATTCTGGGGGGCCAGCGCTACATCATGAAGGATGGCAGACCATACTGTTGTGGCTGCTTTGAGTCTCTCTATGCTGAGTACTGTGAGGCTTGTGGAGAACATATTGGTAAGATAATAACTTAAAGCACATATCATGATTGTCTATCTTTAGAGTACTATTGCTAACCATCTTAACATTCCCGTTTTCCAGGCGTTGATCATGCTCAGATGACCTATGATGGGCTCCACTGGCATGCCACTGAGAGTTGCTTCAGCTGTGCCCAGTGTAAGAGCTCTCTCCTCGGCTGTCCCTTCTTGCCACACCAGGGCCGTATTTACTGCTCCAAGGCCTGCAGTCTAGGGGAAGATGTACATGCCTCCGACTCCTCTGACTCTGCCTTCCAGTCAGCACGCTCACGTGAATCCCGCCGAAGCGTGCGCATGGGAAAGAGCAGTCGCTCGGCCGACCAATGTCGACAGTCGCTTCTCTTCTCACCGTCGGTAAACTATAAGTTCCCTGGCTTTAGTGGAAACGCTGAAGACACCCTGACTAACAAGCTTGCCCACATGAACTTATCTGATGAGCATTTCTGGAGAGGACGTGGTGAGGAGGCAGAGGCACCTGAGGATCAGGAGGAGGAGTGGGCTGAGCATGAAGACTACATGACTCAGCTGCTACTAAAGTTTGGGGAACATGGGGTCTTCCAGCAAGCCAATGACTCCAGACCCACAGATTTCTGGATCTCTGAAAAGGATGCCAAGATGAAGCAGGAAACCTCAAAAGCTGGTGGCAGTGGTGGAGTAGGAAGGGGCAGCTTGGCTAGTAAGAAGTACCAGGCTGACATGTACTGGGCCCAGTCTCAGGATGGGCTAGGGGACTCAGCATATGGTAGCCACCCAGGGCCAGCAAGCAGCAGAAAGATCCAGGAGTTGGAGCTAGATCATGGGGCTGGAGGAGGCTTCCAGGGAGAGGAGCCACAATGGTATAATGACTCTTTGGAGTGTATCACGGACGAGTTCAAGAAGACAGATCAGAGTGTCCGAGACTCTATGGACTCACTGGCACTCTCCAATATTACTGGTGAGTAGACACGACATGATACATCAGATCAACATGAGAAAATAAGCTCTTGTGTGATGGCAATGGTTGATTTCTTTTTTCCTTGTGCAAACATTTTATAATTTTCCTCTCTCTATTTCAGGGGCCTCAGTAGATGGTGATAGTAAAGACAGACCTTTGGTATATTCCCTGCAAGGCTTCCATGAACTGGAGACAGAAGACTGTGAGAAAACCAGTAATATGGGAACCCTCAACTCCTCTATGTTACACAGAAGTGCAAATTCCCTGAAGAGCCTTGTATCTGAACAGGAAGAGGATGTGGAGGAAAATGTTCCAAAAGAGGACGAGCTGCCTCTGCCAGAGGACAGACCCAAACCTCATGTCCCTGCCCTCAGGAGGACACGTTCACAATCTAGGCCACAGCAAGTCAAATTTTCTGATGACGTGGTGGACAATGGCCATTATTGCGAACCCCCAGTGCGCCAGCCACCTATGAGTGAGCGGACTCGCCGGAGAGTGTACCACTTTGAGGAGCAGGGCCAGGAACTTCACTCTGGTCGCCACCATCACCACCACAGGAGACACCGCAGTCGCAAGTCTCGTTCTGACAATGCTCTTAACCTTCTGCCCAAGGAGAGGCCCCAAATGTGCTACAAAGTGGACCATAGAGGCAATGCCCTTGGACCCAAGGGGCACCAAGCCTTCCACGGCCACCCTAATGCTTCTGCAATGTCAGACTATGGGCTACAGGGCCCAGCCATGGGGAGATTCTTGGGGTTGTATGGGGATGATGATGACTGGTGCTCCACATGCTCTTCTTCCTCCTCTGATTCTGAGGAAGAAGGCTTTTTCCTGGGCCAGCCCATCCCTCAGCCTAGGCCCCATAGATACTACTACACTGATGACTTGCCCACCCCTGTGACAGGCATGTCCTCTCCTCCTTATGGCCAACGGACCAAGTCCAAAAAGAAGAAAGGGCACAAGGGGAAAAACTGTATAATTTCATAGACTTTCATTACTCTCTTATCCTCAGCTTTGGGTAATGCTTTGCCACTTACATTTGCCTTCCATGTTCACTGATTAAAATGCAATAACAGTCTGCTTGCTATTACAAAATTCACATCACGCAGTTTACCAAGGTGTTTGTGTAAGACACAAATCCTTATTCTGAATCTTCATAGGTGTACATGTGGCATTACAAACTGCCAGAAGAGTAATTTTAGAATAATACATATTTATAAACACATCTAAACTGTGTTAATATAACCCAGTGAAGATATTAATGTATATATTGTAGAATTAAAAAAAACCCAAAATGGCTATTTTTATACCCTTGAGCTCATGACATGCTGTGTACCAAAATTGCATTAACATTTAACTATTGGCAGTTTATACAGAGCCATTTTTTCCATGAGGGTGCCAGAAATGAAATGAAAAACTGACTCTGACCCAAGCTCTTCTAATGTGTTTTCTTCCAGGCTTTTGCAGCGCTAACATAAAAGAAACACTGTGTGTATTAAAAGGCCTATTTGAGTGGTGTATTTATGGGTCACTGTACTGTAAGCAAATCATTGTAATCTGTATAAATGTACAAACTGGAATATAAGGCTAAGATAGATGATAATTGTAATAAAAATATCTATATATCATGATCTGTGTTGTTTTTCCTGCCCCAAAGTATTTAATGGATATTAAAAATGAGGACAAATTTACTTAAAGCCATTATTCACAGTTTATCATAGAGGATCAAAGAAATGAGCAAGTATTCACATCTGAGAAGCTGAAATCAGCCTGAAGCTGAAGCTTGCCTGCCGAAGCCACAACTGTAAGAAATTTATAGTAGCACATCATATTTGTGAAATATGTTACACCCTGGTCAGCAGGGGATCCATAGACCAAACTGGGGTTCTTCGGAGTTGTGGAAGGGGGCCACTAAATTATTCAAGAATGATTATTCTTTCATAATTTTGTTTTTTTAACTTTGTCATAACGTGTCAGTTGAGTCAAAAGTATCAATCTAGGCACTGCATTGGGCACCACTTTGGGCCACTGCCCAAATTAGTCCAATGATTAGTATTTCTAACATCTGTAGAGAACTGTAGAGACAAGAGGTATTTCAAAAATCATCTTGAAGAAGCCTTGTGTGAGAGAATGTACATCATTAAAAAAAAGTATTAGTCTTTCAATAGATTTTTGGTTTTATAAAAAAAAAGGTTGCAAAGCAGCATGTGAAAAATACCAAACAAAGAAAATGGGCTTGCTATTTCTAGATTTAACAAACTTTGGCAAAGCTGAAATTAGAGCATGTTTATTTTGAGCTCGTCAGTCTCTCAGTCTCTTAAGACTGGTTGTTTGGTTCCCTGGTTTGCTAGCTTGAATGCTTGGACTCGGCCCTCTCTTAACACCATGTCTTGGATTCGGCTTGTGTTTCCTGCCCAATTAGAGGTGGGGTCCAGGCGGTTCTTGGATGTGTGGCGAGGATACAGATCCTGGTCCCATTCTGGGACTGGACCAAGGGCCTTCAACGTGTGTATAACAGGTTACTCCACATGCCACCCTGTTCTGACCTTTTCCATATGGTGGACCGCCAGTTAAAACAACAGTGCTGTTAGGCTTGAGTTCCCAACACCAGTCGCCTGGCTTAAGATATGGCAGATAATCTGGGATCCATCCTGGTCTAGCGTAGGTTATATTCTTCCAAGTCTTTGGATTCAAGAGAGGAGTATAACTGAATTTTCTGCCATTGTGGCTGTACAGCTGCAGGCGGTTTAAAAGGCCCTTTACAGGGCCTTGCTGAGTAGGAGAAGGGAGGCTCCTAGACAGAACCCCCATCGGTTTAGAGTAGCTGTCTTCTGGTTGAGGAGTTGCAAGGTTTTCTTGACTCACTGGGGTATATATTTCTGGGGCAAGGATGGAATCCTTTATATTCCCAATTTGCTTTCCTCCCTCATCTTCTTGATTCTCAGTGGGGACAGAGGTGGAGTTCACTGAATTTCGAGGTTGATGTCTTCCTTTTTGTTACTCTAAATCCTCTTCCAACTTGACTTGGGTATTTGATAGACAATATTTGGGGGCACATTAGTGACCTGTGTCCAGGGATTGGTTTCACCTATAACTCTGTATGAATGCTAAATTGATAGTTAATGCAATCTAAATTAAGTTATTCTATTGTTAACAAACAAACATTTTACGAATGACAGTTTATAATCACCTGAAATCAAGGATTGCCGTTTTAAAACACGTTACATGCAATGAGGTCTAATTTAAATAAAAACACTGGTTTTATATACTTAATATTAAAAATGAAGGTAGAGAATTAAGTAATTTAGAAATAGGATATTTCAGAATTGTGTAAAATCAGTTTTGGGTTTCAGTTATTTCCTGTTTTAAATTGAAAGAGTATTTCCTCATGAGATTGATTCACTTCACTTCCTGTCTTTTCCCAAACGTTTTGATAGTCTGCCAGGCCCTTGATTAGATTCTCCTGTTTCCCATTACCATTTCCTCAATAGTGTATTTAGTGTTTGAGTTTCCTCGTCTCTCAGCTTGTTTTCTTTCTGTGTTGGGTCTTTTCCTGGTGTTTCTGGATTTTTAATCCTTGCCTGCTCTTTAGACTTTTGATTTTCTGTCTCCCAGTCAGATTTGTTTGCTTGTTTCAATTACTTTACTTGACCTGAACCTGCTTAACTATACTTAAGCTTTTCTTCAGATTTTCCATGGCTTTTCACACACAGTGTGCACTTTGTTCCTATCTGATATTTTAGCTCCGGAGGATTTAAAAATGTATAATGTTGGCATGATGTTTTTGATTCTTGATTTTAACAGGTTAGTGGAAACAGACTAAGAATCTCCATTTTTCTCCACTCATCATCAGTATGGTTCCTTGGTCCCTGTTGATTGTGAGGGACCTGGGCTTGATTCCAGGGTTTAATTTGGAGTGGCTAGCCCTGTTATTAGATCCTTCTTCAACTTTCTTCCAGGGTCTGTACTATTGAGGCTACACGGCCAAGAGCAGTGTGTCCCTGAGGCACCCTGATTTTGTGGTTGCTCCTGTTTTATCAGTTCTTTTGACAAGATGAGAGGGACAATATCATCTTTTTTTTCACTTCTGAACAGAAGGCTAATGTAAATAGGACTCTTCACCTCCAACACGTCTCCTACCACAGTTAAAACTAATTCCTCTTTTGAGGGAAAAAGTGTAAAAGAAGCCATATTTGAGCGGATAAAAGAGGTCAAAATGGACGCAGCATTTGTCTTTCAATAGATCAAGTGATCTACTTTTATTTACTAAAAAGATATAAAACACCATGTGCAAAATCCCATACAGAACAAAATATATGCAATTCCTTGATTCAACATATTTCCCTTCCCTCTGTCTGTCTTTCTCCCCTATCACTGTTACTTCTCCAAGAAAGCGTGCAGTTTAAACATTTCTGACTATTTATCCTGATGCTTCTTTCACTTTCGGTCCTGGGATGTCCAGCAGACAAGACCTGGGTATTGTTTACCTCCACAACCAGCTGACTGTCCTCTGCGGACTGAAAATACTACCTGGACCGAAGTCAAATTTCAGAGAAACTGAGGCGGAGATGAAGGGGGTGTAGGCCCAGAGACAAATGCAGAGCCGGAAGAAGGTATGAACACTATCTTCCATCTCATCGAGAAGAATGTAGGGTAAAATCGACGGCTTGCCACGCCGACCAAATTTCAATGGGAATACCATAAATGCAGCATTATGTGCTTGCACATCGAAGTGTTCATCATTTTACATCCATTCATTCTTACTATATAATATTTAGGTGTATCCTTTTAAAGCAATCTGTATCATATTGATCTTACATATACTATGCTGCTACTAATCACACCACTACGTCACTTTGCTTGACAGAAAAAAAAGACTTGCTTGAAAAAAAAGACACTCAATACCTGTTTCAATATCATCGGCATGACAACGACACCAAACAAGTGTCTTCACTTGGTCTCATAAAGTAATACCAGACAATGAGTCTGTTCCTGCATGTTTCTCTGCAGAGTAGTTTGATATTGAACTGATAAACCATTTGTCACATGTAATAAAAAGGTACAATGATTTATTATCATTTATTAATTTTGTTAAAGATGTCATATATATAAATATATACACACACACACAGGGTCCCCACGCCTGCTTTATAACACTGTGTTTTTGCCTATATGTATGTAAATGTTTAAAAATTGAATATAAAGAATCTCACTGGTTTGACAGAATGTGCATGCATGATTTACATAAACAGGATGAAGTTGTTTTTTTAACAAAGCTAAAATTAGAGCATGTTTCTTAGTTTGTCAGTCTCTTTACCATGGTTTCCCTTTTGCTAGCTTAGGGTAAGATGTACTCTTGGTCTTGATCGTTTCCTAACACTTATTTCGGATTTCCCATATTCCACATTATTACTTCAGTGTTTTTGGTCTGTGGCATCTAATACCTCATCCAGCTCCTTCACAAAGTGCCTAAGGGAATCCAGGCAGCGGTGTTTCATCTCCAACAGGTTCTCATCCAGTGGAGCCTGCAGCACGTTATCCAGACTGGGCTCCTTGGCCACCAACATCTTCACCACTGTGCGAAATGTCTCACAGTCCTGCCTGTAATGCTGCACGAAAACAAAACAAATGTCAATAATTATAATGATATAGTGATGTGTATATAGTGGCACTTTAACAATATAAATGGCTTATTTGAATATTTAGTTTAATTTAAGTCCTATTTTGCAACACACGCCTCATAATGACTGAATATGTTGAAATATATACACACATTAAAGACAAATATGAAATTGCATAATTTGAACTGAGCTCACAAATAAGTAACCCCCTTTGTCTGACAGCTCTTTGAATTTTGCAGACTTCCTTCACAAAGCCTAAATTTAATGAACACAGTTGTGGTAAATCGGTGGATTCCACGAGACAGGCGTGTGAATGTGTGTGTGTGAACCTATTCAAGTGTGTGTCCGCCAAAAACAAAGGCGACATGAGGTGTCAGAGTGTGTTACTGGTGCTGTAGCATTCTTTCACACCACATTGTAACAAACTCTCACATCCCTCTCAGATTTTTTTTACTGCTGACCCAAAATGGCAGTTAAGTTCTTTATTAGAGACCCAGGTGCAAGCTCACAACATCTTTATCACCTGGAGAGAAAAGGCTCAATGTGGGGCCCTGCACTGAAGCCACCTAGAGGTTTAGGGCTTACACCAGCCTGTCAAGGAGCAGTCTGGGACATCGGGGTCCTTCAGGGTTGAGTTAATGCAGCACAAATCACCTCTCCTCTCAAATTAGAGTCACTGGGGGCAGACATAAGACTTCTCTATGGCTTAAAACAACCACTCTCTTTGCCACTACAAGTAAGAAATCAAATCCAATTACTAGTTAAGATTAGATACATGTCTACTTACCAATACAGGATATTATATGTGGCCATAAAAGATACATTTGCTTCCTAAAACATCTCTATAAAATATCTATTTCTAACAGAATATAAAGCTTTTTATTTTATAATGGGCTGTAGGTGAGATCATCTGATAAAAACAACAAACAATCTGAACATCAATTTTATTGAAATGTCAGGAGATACGCCCTACTTCTTCAACATTTTGGTTGCAGTTTCCTTAGAGGAACTGTATATCCGTGTCATGTACAGACCGCTTAACCATTTAGGGAATGTGGGTGGTGCAGACTTGGGTGTAGAACATTAGTTGACAATATCTCATCAAACATTAACTGTCTGTTAAATGCAATAAAACACAAGATATCAGCTTTGGCGACTTTGAAAAGAAAAATGCTGCCTGTCAACTTTAATCAGTGTCCAGCGTTGAGCAGATTGTGAGGTTAACCGGTTAAAAGGCTGTATTCCAGGGTTCTGTCAGTTACGCGGAAATTTAAAACCCACAACTGCCGTTTCTTTGCCTAGAAACACATTACATAATGTGTATCTGGGCTAACTCATGACCGTGTATCCATCAATTTGTATTGTGATCATGAGAGCTTTTGTAAGTGTATTATATCACTGTCACATACTACATGAGAGTTTCAAGGTGGAGCGAAAAGTGTCCAAACCGTGTTGAATTATACGACTTCCACTACTTAGGAGAGAAGGAAAAGAAAACACAATGATGGACTGTGAGTTTACAATATGTTAAAGAAACAAGATCAAGATGATCTTTTCCGTCAAAATCTGGGAGGGAGCTCGGCTGGGTGGTGCTCTGAACACACGGAAAAGGTCAAAGAAACAAAAAAAGAATATGGCATTCAGCTTGGAACAATAAGGACGGAAACAATTGGCCGCATGGGACCCGCACACCGTGTTTCCAAGCAAAACAAAGATTTAGAGTACCTATTAAAAAGGGGGAAAAGGTGCATTATTTATTATACAGACCCTCCAGGAATTCGCGATGTTGCGATTTGCAACTTCAACGAACTTCAGTGAATCCCTGTGAATTCAGGGCTGTGTTGCAATTTTAACCAATCACTGCGATTTTTCCGCAACTGCTGCGCAATCTGCCCGGGGGATTGAGCTCGGCGGGTCAGGGACGGCCGCACAGTGTGGGAGGATCCCCTCACGGGGGACGGGGACCCCTCGCCCCCGGCGTGACTGTCGAACCGCAACTTATCGTAACTTTCACTTCCTCCCGCAACAAAAACGCAACCAAAATGTAAAAAGCACCGCAACTTTCACCGCAATTTTTTTGAAAACCTCATGCAGTATCAGGCATTTTACTACTACTACAACTATTTCAAAAAAGGCCCGCAAAATCCTGGTGGGACTGATTATAGCAAAGTATTCAGTATAATGCCATGTAAAATTATAAAATACACAGAAATTGGCAGGAGAAAATGAAGGGTCTCCATTTTCTGCACTACCCGCTAATTACAATGATATCCAAAAACGGAACGCCTCCAGCCCCTAGATCACTTCATTTTTCCTTTATGGCTTTTGAAAATTTAATTTCTCTCCCTCTCTCGCCCTGATAATTCCCCTGCTGAACCAGCTAGAGCATGTTCGGATAGTTGTTGCACACCTAATCTGTTCATCCCTGCATCCCTAACCCACATTCTGTGGTACAGCATGTGAATTTGGAACAATGTTCAGGGGGAAAAAAAGAAATGTTATTGCATGGTAAACTAACTATTTTGACTATCATAGCAATATAGGCTACTATCTACTACTGTATTGCAACCTGCATTGTATACGCACACACACAGATGAAGGCAAGTCACGTAAACTCCCAACAGAAATATCCCAGACTGTGGGAGATGTTTGGACTCAGACTGATGATTTAATGTCTGCAGATCATGTCAAGCGAATTCGCGGCCCCACATAATGATAGTCTTCAGCCGCGACCACAAGGAAGTGAGAGACGCACGACACGTGTGGCCAGCTGAGCTCAGGGTCAACGTCATTCAACAGAGGTTTCCTTCTGTCTGTCTACAACTTGTGTGAGCTGTCCCTGCCCGAGCTACTCCGAGCCTTACTATATCGTCTTAATTTAACATCACGCGGTCGAGTTTTCAGGTGGATTCCCACTACCACTCTCTGGCATGAGTGCCGATTTCTCCTTTGATAAACATTTTCACTAAAGAGAGCATTATTTAGCAGGGGCAAAAATTGGTTCCAGGTTCGAAGATGTGAGAGGAAACATGGGCTAAATGAGACACAAACATGTGGTGTGTGTCCCACAAACCAGTGCCCCTCTAATCACTTAGGGCTGATTATGTTTGCCATCTTTCAAACAAAACCTTCCTAAGCTTTTTCCGAGCTACAGCCTTTGTTGACAGTGATTACATTTTCACTTCATTATGTCCCATATACACAGTTTTACACACATGAAAGCTCTGAAATAGGATGAGGAAAGGGTTGGAAGACGTGGCCTTATTATGAACTCAAATTAAGACATTTCCCTTGATGCCACTGGAGCTTAGAAGACTGTGAGCTATCATGTGCTTCCATGCACATGACTGCGCATATAAATTTGTGCGAGATGATGAGCATCACTCCGTATTTATTAAAAGTACTGGACAACTTCAAACGAGACAGCTATTTCGGTAAAAAACCTCTCCCATGTTCCTTGGACAAACAGGAAGGGTGATTTTGACCTGAGCGTGCTCTGTATGTTGTGAGAAAAGGTTGCAGGGAGGCTCTGCCTAAAAAAGGTCCCTCCCTGCAGTGGGAGCCATGAGCTGATATTTAAGCCTGATACTAAAAGGGGCCACACAGGACGGCCGGAGCCCCAAGAGGAAGAGCAACACTTGGGGCCTTAAGGAGGAGCCTTAAAAAAGCGGGCTCCTGCCCAAATCGGATGTTTGTGGAGGTCCAAATTGTGAACATACCGACAGTAGTGTGCACTGGGATAGTGGGTGGGGGTTGGGAGGTTGGGGGGTTTTGAGTGAGATTATACATAAGGCACTCACATGGACATTTAGTGAGGCTCGGTTCAAATGAGCACTGATGCAGGCAGGGGTCCTGCATAATAAGGGAAGTAGGGTAATGACTTGAGGGCTGGTACACATTAGAGGATATTAAAAGAGCCATTTTAATCACTCAAGCTGCAAACCGGACCTCTCGATGGAGGGGCTAATAGTTGAAATGCATAGGTTTCATTTGTGCTGATTGAGATGATGAATGGACTCTGAAAATCACTCCCAGGCACTTAGCTACGTTTCGAATGGATATTTTCTGACTTCCTATATTGTTGTTGTTGTTTCACGTGCTCAGATCTGTTCTGCGGTCAGTCCTAAGAATGATAAATTGCACCATTTGTCATCTGTAGCACCACAAAAAAAAAAAAAAAAAACCCAAAATGAGATACTGTGACGAAGATTTACAAAACAACAACTGCAGGCTGGTCATTACGCCTGTAATGAAATGATTTAACATTTTGAAATATCTTGTGAAAAAGCAGTCTGGTTACTGTGTTGATGCATTTGTTTGAGGTCTCAAATTTCATTTAAAACCCCGATACACCCACAAAAGGTATGCGATACAACAAACTCTTACAACAACTCAAACAATAAGCTACGCTGGTGTGACAAATCCATTTCCAACTGATCTGACCCCATGCTAACAGAGTTGTGTACACAACCCAGATCAGGAAAATAGCCTCTTTAGGAAGTTAATTTTGGTATTCAACACACGTTTTACACTAACTAGCTATGAATTGAGGCTGTTCCTTCAATCCAGCATAAGGAGGTCTGAGATCCTGCCCTGCTCACTACATGATCAGCTCAATTGGGCGATTCACAGCAGCGACGGCTCAGCGTGCTTGTGACTGTGAGCCTGGGGCAGATGTTACAGTAAAGACACAGTGGAGGTTTCTACTTCTCACCGCGTCTGTAGAAGAAGTTGGAAATGGCAGGGTAAGCATGTGTGTGTGCTAATGCCAAGAGACGTACCACACTTTGGGTGGGCCGCCCGTATCCTGCAGGGCAATTCCTGCCCTGCTTTAACGGGAACAGATAAGTGGCACTGTAGTACAGAGCGATGAAGGGGAGGGAAAGAAGTGCAACTCCAAATAGCAGGCCGCAAGAGGCGTCACAACCCGGGGTGCTAAAGACTTTTCTGCTGACTTATCCTCCTCCTCCTTCTTCTCTCCACCAAAAAATGTTTCTCAAATACAGTGTTTCTTAAATATTACAATTGGCAAGCCGAGGCACATTTATACACCCTTTACATCAATCCCTTGACTCTCAGCCTAATCATAAATCCAGTGAGGATTGTCTGGATGCATGTCTCAACTCAAGTTCAGGGTAAAACCCATACATGTAACGTGGGGCAACCGCACAATAAACTGAAGCCATTATACATCTGTTCTGTGACTCCTATGTCCCAGTTGTAGTGTACAGAATGGCTGCTTATATAGACAAAAAGCTTTGCGTATAAGTGCTATTTAAGATTGTAGGGAACTGTTCTCTGACCTGTGCCCAATACATAAATGCCATGATTAAAGAAAGGCAGTGAGGTGTTTCTCATACGTGAAAATAGACAGAATAAAGCTGCTTTATTATGACGATAATGTCACTTGATGCTAAAAGTTTCTCATGGAAACCAGAAAAATCCAATTTATGAAGCTATTACACCCAGTCAAGAAGTTTAGATCTCAGAAAGACAATGGATACAATCTATGTTATGACATAAGCAACAAAGAGACAGAATACACAGACGTTGGGTCACTTCGTGGAGCAAATCTTACTACCTTCTCGATATCCAGAGCCTTAGCTTTAATGGCCTCCGACCGGCGAGCCTTGAAGTCGGCCTCTGGTGTCAGCTTTGGCTCCATGCTGGCAGCCGCCACCTCCTCCGTCTCTGCTACAGATGCAGCAGTTTTTTCCTGGCAAGCCAAAGGTTAAGGGTCAGAGCTGAGGTCACCAGGTTTAGAAGCGGACTCTGATTTCAAAGTGTCTCAAATAGAGACAACTCTGCTCTCTTGCGGGCGTCGAGTTCTTGTTTTGGGTGCACGCATGCCACATGTCAACAGTATGAGGAGCCATATACAGTACATCTCACTGATTAAAGGATCCTTGTAGCCAAAGATCAAAGTAAAGGGCCAAAGTAAAGGCCCAGCGACACAAATAGATAATATATATGGTTATACGTACAGTATAACAGTTCTTCTCAATCGTATTGTTGATGAATTCAAGAATTTATACATTAATTAACTCACAAGAGTATAATTCACAATTTGTTTTCAGGCTGTTACAGTATGTGCAAAATGTATTTCATGTTTCTTGTTTTAATTGGCCTCAGATGCTGGTTTTTACCTTTGAAGATCCTGAGCTGTGAGGAGAGCCCTCAGCAGAGCTGCTGGGAGTGTGGCTCGTCGGCACATTGGGCTTATCTGTGGATGGACAGATGGGAATTAAAAGGACAGCAAGCAAACAAGCAGATAATCTTCCTACCGTGCTTAATTATTTCAAACGAAACATTCTGACTACTAAAAGAAAAAAGAAAAAAGGCTGTTCTAAAGAGCACGACTGCAGTATTGTTTTATTTAACTTTGCTCTGTATTAAAATAAACCCTGGGGGTAATCCTGGTTTTTCTGGGACGCATGCCACATTAGCTGCAGTATCCCAGGTTCAGATCTGGATAGGGACGTATATCACATTTTATTCCCCTCTCTCGCTCTACACACGGTCCTCAGCACTCTCCACTGTGCTCACAACTGCAAAATATATACCATAAAAAATGTATTTTATTTTTTTAAATACTCTACAGGACAATTACTTTCTACTGTAAAACATCAAACAATCACTCATTTATCATGGGAACATGTTATGAAAGGTATTATGCTGCAGCTGAAAAATATAAATCTGTTTTTTTTTTTTTTTTGCAAAAACTCCCTTGTTGGATCCTCCCACACTATAGTGGTCGACGAGTTCAGCAGTGCCTAAATTGAAATATTGTCCTCTACTGGCTCCAATGTGTCTAGAAAAAAAAACAAATATGGTCGAGCTGTTTGTTTTTACTGAAGGAAGCTCCCATAGTGATAAAAGTGAGCCAAAGTAAAACCTCCATTTTAATTCGAGTCCCTCAGCAGGACTATGAAGTCCCCTAATTGTACTAAAAATGGTTGTTTAAACTACTTTCCCAACAGGATTTTCTTATATTAATGGTGTTATTAATAACTTATGATGAGATGCAGCTTGGAGACTCATTACAAGATAGCTTGCAAGAAAGCTGTGTAGTGTAAAAGAGTACTGCGATCTGCAACTTGGAAAGTCATATAATGTAACAAAGGCTTTAAAATAAGCAAATTATTACACTGCATGTAAGCGTGTTTTCTGATTACCCGCGTAACCTGATTACTTAAGTGCGCGTAAACACACAGGAAAAGTGTGACCCCGGGCCTCTATCCACATGTTCGATTCCAGGGCCCCAGCTATATCTAGTTTTAAACGTTCTGTAGGTGACATTGTAATTGTTTCCGTAAATGGAGTTCAGTCCACAAAAAAGGTCCTGCAGGCCTTCAACTGCTCCTCTACTGCTAGTTCACCAGAACCCTGTACCGAGCCTTGCAGGTGGTGGGCCCCCGTAGAAGCAGCCCCTGTGTTTCCCGCCAATAACAGTCCATCATTGACTATTATTTAAATTAAAAGATATTTTAGAGCTTTTGTGTGCACATGACCAAGCTCAGTATTCATCACTAAACCTATTTTCTGTGCTGGGCCTAATTAGTATCCCATACGGGGGTGGAGGTACAACGGTTTTCTCACAGTTTTATTGCGTCTTCAAAGGGTGGTACAACATGGAGCTAAGCTTTTAACATATTAATGTGTTTGTGCATCTTAGAAATCAAAGTACTGGAGAAATACTGTCCACACTGCTTCGTCTCAGACTAATAATATCGCTTACGTCAGATCACTTTACAACAAGATTTAGCAAAATGTGATTCCATAAATTTTATTAGCTGCGCATTGCTAATTAAAAGTTCTAAAACCTGTAAAAGTCACCAAAGAAAGTAAAATGACAGACCCGAAGTGATTCCGAAGACGTCGTTAAGCCAGCGCATGAACTACTTTCTCACTGGAGAAAAAGGTCACGTACTGAATCTAAAGCCAAACCACCCCAATAAACTAAGGGTATCCTTTTTCCCAGCCTTGAAAAGTGCGTGTGGTGTTAGTGTAATTAACATCTTAACGTGTTTCAGCCAGCACACCCTGACCCTTCACATTACGCACCACCTCCGAAAACAGATGCTTCACCTGGAATGGCTTAATACCTTTAACATTGTAATTATACGTATGCCTCTGTAGACAGGTTTGACCTTTTCTCAGCCTATTTCAAAAGTGTTATAAGATAAATTTACATTTAGTTTGCTTAATTGAAATTCAAAAACACAAACCTGGATTAAGGTGATTGCTATAAAATCTGAGGTTGAATTGTTAAATTGTACTAATTACTAATAAATTAACACACGACAGGAAGCTTGAGAAAGTTTGTCTAGACTCGAAAAACAAATTCATAAACTTGAGCTGTTTGAGGTCCTTTGAAGATTTTTTCTTTACTTACGCTTTTTCTGGGTGGGCTGTTGGACATAGCCTTTGTCCCTGTCAGGGGAGAAGCTCCTGTTGCTGGTGTTTGATCCAGAGCGGACTGGTCGCTGGGCTTCCCTGTTTCCAGGAGAGCGGTCCCGTTTGACAGGTGGAGAAATCCTGTAGTCGCTGCGGTCTTCTCTGTGAAAAGTATGCAAAATAGTGGTGCAGATATTGGTGACACAATAGAAGATTTAGCTTTAGATCAACGATTGTCTATTAATGCATTTATCCACGTGTATTTGCACATGATAGCTTGAGGCAGGAACACATTCACCTTCTGATGGAGTTCGGCCTTTAAAGATGCATTTCTAGACTTTACTACTGAGCGATCTTGCTTGGACTGCTTTGTTTCAACACAATTTTCAAGTGTTGCAATTTCAGTGAATACAATAGCTTCTGGTCAATTTGGATTTTTTGGGGAATTGGAATTTGGTTTCAGTCATTTGG
The DNA here is from genome assembly GCF_000972845.2 of Larimichthys crocea. NCBI lineage: Eukaryota > Metazoa > Chordata > Actinopteri > Sciaenidae > Larimichthys > Larimichthys crocea. The sequence goes on from NC_040031.1 coordinate 12,718,489, forward strand.
GTTTTCTGTCTGGCACTGACCTTGAAGGAGGGCCTGATCCTCTACCTCTGTTGCGGAAATAGGTGCCACCTCGGCTATTTTTCCTGAAAAACATCAAAAATACAGATAAATCAACGACTGTCAACGCTGCTCTGCAAACTGGTTGGCGAGTACAGCTCGAGGCAAAACATGAAACATGATTCCTCAGTGACTCAAAAACATCTTAAGTGCAAACTCAAAAAATGGATCATTTTCATCACTACTGTTTAAGAAGAAAAAAAACGGTTGGGTATTCGTCAGCGAGTGCCTTCCGATGGGTAATGGAAACAGAATAAATCAGACAAAACCACAAAGACTTCAAAATTCAGACTCGGTGGGGCACTCTGGCACACTGATCAATTTGTGGAATAGAGGCAATCTTCTACTTTGGCACAAGCAGCAGTTGGCTGACAGTCGGGCCAATTTTGGGCTTGTTTCACTACTATCTGTTTTCAATTGGAGGCAGACTCATGTTTAAGCCTAAATATAGAGCTGGAGTCACAAAGCACTGCCACCAACCCTGTTATTCACCCATGTAATGTAGTCCTGAGCATTTATCTAACACGTGATATGCCTAACACAAGTACTGAAGCTTAATTTTTATATATTGCACCTCGTTTTACAATTTTTTCAGACTTAAAACTCGTGTCTGAACGGCAGCCTTTAGGCCCAGAGGTGACCCAAAGGCACCTGGTTGTCATGACCTCAGCATGAACTCGAGCAGCATCTCAAACAAAGAGCAGGTCTAACAAGGCCTCAAACTTTTACGACTCATGGTCTGTTTGAAGTAGCAAAGACTAAGCCTGCCATTTGCCATCCACGCAGTACACAACGAACATCAAAAGACTCAAGATAATAGAAAAAAAAAAAAGAGTTGTGTACTTTATTTTGGGAAAAAAAATATTTTACAAGGAGCAAATCAACCATTACCAGCCAGACGTTCACAGAGAAATTAGACACATTTAAAAAGGCCATGTGTTATTGCAGGAGCAGGGATCTGTATGAAAAATAGATAATTACTAGACAGAGACATTAGCAGAACAATGCAATAAGAGACTCTTTATCTTTATTTCTATACAGATCCTCTTTATTCCCTTTGCTTTCTTTGATAACTGCACAAAGGCCTGACTGAAAATAACAATAGTTTACTGGGTGGATTAAAGAAAGTTTAGAAGAACAAGACGTGGCTGCATTTAGCACGGTAACTTTTGACAGTTCATTACAAGGAGCTTGCAGCGACGGTTAACTCATTTCATAACCTGGTGGTTAAGAGAGCAAAGCAGAGCTGCAGCTGACCTTGTGCAAGAATGAATCCTATGGACAGACTTTCTGCCTTGTTGTCTGTTTAATAGGATGATGTGAGAGCTGCAAAGCTGCCTCTTGACAGTGAACTTGCAGCATAAACTTCCCCTGACCCCCAAACACTTAACTTATACTGTTCTCATGAAATGGACTGATTTTTATTACATGGGTGCCATAAAAAGTGCAGGTTCAAATTTTTTTCAAGCCTGTCTTAAAACAACAGTCAGGTGTCCAAATGTTCAGCGAAACAGTTTTTGGTCGTGGTAATCATTCCTCCTGTTAGTACTGGCCGAGGGCCACTCCTTATGTGCTTCCAATGTAAATGAGGGTGGGGGTTAAAATCCACAGTCCTCCTTCTGTTTATCTTAAGTGAATATGAAGCTTCTGTAGTAAGCGAACGACTTCAGGTGGGTGTCTTTAAAAGGTAAAGTCTTTTTCGTACAGAATTCCTTCCAAGTGTTTCCTCCACTGTAGGGTTAGTAACTCAAAGAAACGGGTGCAAAAAAAAGAATCTCACCTCAACTTCACATTTAACTTGTGTGAACTTTGTTCTAATACATACAGTATGTTCGTACTGCACATATCTTTTCGGTCCAACCTCAACAAAATGTGTTTCATGTTTGTTAGAAAACTGAGCATTATGATAAATGTAAATTGTCAATGGTCTGGTTAGGCGTCTAAAAAAACTGAAGCAAATCTGAGCTGAAAGTTCAAATGCAGTGTTACCCATTGCCACGAACACTTCATCAATAAAAAGTGTGATGGTAACTTTGGTATGCCTACAGAAGTATTTGCAGATGTATTGACAGGTGGCAAAATAAGACTCAATGAATTTCAGACAATTTCATTTGTCCAGAAAATGCAGTTCTTTTTTATAGTACGCATGTCTTTACACGTAACTTGTTCCTAACTTTCTATGCACCATTACAGATTTTAGGTTTTAAGACTTCAATTTTAATTTAATGCAGAACCAGAGGAGACACAGGACACGGACTGCTCAGAATAACTGAGATGCGTGTGGGTGTTTGACTGAAGAGGGAGTGGTCCAGCTGTTTTTCCTCTCAGGGTGGGGTAAGGGGTGTAGGGCAGGGGGAGTTTGGCTGAGTGAGTAGACACTAGTGCCCTTTGTCCCTTTCTCTAGCCTGGTTTGACTCCTGGAAACGAGAGCCCAGGCCTGTAGACTGTTAGTATGCTCAAGTGGCCAGTGGGAGAGCTGTGCTGTGTAGGGTTAAACTCCTTTAGCTTATCTTAAGAGCAGTGCGGTCACAGATGACTGAAATATGCTTCCATTTCACAAAGCTTTACTTTTCTGCCAAGGCTTTTTGCAAACAGATTGTAATAACTGATATTATATCCTTTACTTATAGATGGAAGTAAATCATTGAAAAAAAAACAACAATTTAAAGTGATTTTTTAAGTTTGGTTAACCCATTTTCTTTCCAATTATGTTACATGCAAAGAAAGCCACACACCATGAGGGTCATTAAATCTCCATCACGCTTATAATCTTCACCTTTCACATGCTGAACTCTGCCTCCACCTAGAGGCCAGTTTTGTGTATTGCAAAAGATTCAGTGAAGCGATTGACGATTACACACAATCAGTATATGATAAACAGAAATGACTTACCTTGGGACTAAGTGATGCCTCAAATCATTTCTGCCATAACACTGTTGGGAGTACGAGCCATCCTGAAAACAAAATCACAATTACAACATTCTCAAAGGTTCCTTGTGGAGTTTTGACCTCTAGTAGCCGATGGAGGTGTTTTTCTATGACTGGAAATTTCTGCCCTTGAGGTTTATTGTTAATAACATTAGAAACTACAAAATGGGCAACAAGAACCAATTAAATGAATGACATGCCATCAACTGTCTGACAAGTTTCTACTTAATTAGCTATAAATGAGCAGACTATTCAACACTGTAGTCTGTCCATCATCCCATCATTCTTTTTTTTTTTTACACTTGTCTATGATTTAAATGTAGAAACTAAGCATACCAAGCTTATCTTACATTTCGTGGGGGCGAGGAATATCTGCGAAAACTGCCATAGTTGGGGTTATCGTCAAAAAATCGATCACTGGGTGGGTAACTGCCTTCGCCGTGAGGATCTCTTGCGTCCTGGTAACCTCGGGGACCACCGTACAACTTGTCATCGTTAAAGCCTCTGTCAAGCTCCATCCCTGACTGAGACATTGGGTTTCTCTTTTCAACAATATTGACAACTCGATGGACCGTCACCTGAAAATGACACAATCATATTTTGTAATTTTGTTAGGCTAAGCAGATTTGGATTAACTCAACATAGTAAATACAGTGCTGTTCAAAGGGTCTCCAGAGTTCAGGGTAGATGGTATCTTCCAAATTCAGAATCAAAACATGAATAGTTTTAAAATATAACACAAGATGAGATGTGGGGGTAGAATGTTTGATACTTCCATACTCAAATAAATATGTCCTAATGTACTGGTCCTGACAGAACAAAGGGAACGGCTTGGTTCGTAGCATTGCAGAACATGAATAATTGCATTTAAACATAATTCAGCCAGACTGAGACTGTTGGGCTGAAATCAAACAACCCTTTTTGGCCATGCAAAAACAACAACACCTTCTCTTACCTCTCTTGTATCCATTTGTGAAAAGCGCTGTTCATATTCCTCTCTAATTGAGTTGCGACCACGCCGATATGCCACTACGACAAAAACAAAGTGTTTGTATGTTAGTCAGAGTTTATCGTACGGCTATAAAGTCAGTAGAACGTGTAACGAGGCTTTGAGAAAGTTTTGATGTGAACTGGAATAAGAATGAATAATAGAGGCAGCGTGGGTGCAGTGTCTTTATCAGCAGTGGATTCGGCTTTCAAGCTTTCCATGTTACTTGCTGAGCCAAAATAAAAAGAAACTGGGCAGTCAGTGTAACATCCAGTGCAGGAATGTCTTGATGGAAAGTCAGACAGCTTCTATTTTGACATTTCCACACATTCTCAACAGGCCTTGCTCTGTTGCCAGACCTGCATAATAAGACCACTCAGGTGCTGACAGAGGATAGGAGGTAAAAAGCTGTCATCTGGACTTGAGCAAAGCAATTAGGCTATACAATAGATGGACAGTTTTATTCCTTCACTCATACACTGACATGATCCCCCTCTTACTAGGAAAATACATCACTCACTGGCCTGTCAGTAGACTTTGGAAAAACTCTTCAGCAGGTTTTGAGAATTGGAACATTTCTCTTCAACAACCGTATCTGTCAAAGTCATTTCTGGGGTGAGTGTGTGGACAAAAACAGGCTATTCACTCAGAGGATAAGTGTTTTATTATCTATAAAAATATTTTGCACATGCACATTTCCACTGAGGTGATCACTGGTCAAGCTGCCCAATGTTTTCCAGATTAAATTCCCAAGATTTGTGCTGGCCTGCAGTTGAAATCACTAGGAAAACCTTTTTTTTTTCTTATTGAAGAAGAAGAAGAAATAACAATGAAAGAGCAAGAGGCTCCAGGGACAGATCTGACTGAGGTTGAACTTTATAGGAGAAAATAATGTGGCTGTATCCGCTTACTGTTGAAGGGATGATACGCTCAAGATGTCTTCACAGAGAACGACGAACCTATGAGAAGGAAAAAAAACGCGTTAGTCATGTTAGGTCCCTTGTAGGACAACTTAAGACATAACTCTTTACTAAAGAGGTATGTCTTAGTTCAAATGTTCATGCATTTCCATGCCAATGGATATTTCCATAAAGATTAATAAAATATAATGGAAATGAATTCAACTCTTTGTTTCTTATTTCAAATGCATTGTTTTTTGAACTGCAAATGATGAATACTCATTCAGTGAGACAAAAAGAAATGTGGAAAAAGTGCATCAATACACATAAATTAAAAATGCATCAATAATCGTTTTATAATCGAATCGTAATCGAATCGTGATCGAATCGTGAGGTGCCCCAAGATTCCCACCCCTACTCTTTAGCCTGGCTTTTACCTAAGGTGCCTGATCATTCACTGCTTTTAGAGTTTTTAGGTGATGATCACTCCCTGGTGCTCATTTACTGTACAGGTCTTATCTACTTTTACTGCAACTATTCTTAAATTATCTGTACAGGTCTTATCTACTTTTACTGCAACTATTCTTAAATTATGCTTTTTTTTACCCTTTAGGTCTTAAATTTTCTTTTTATTTGTTTCATTGTTGTAGTTTTACGCTTTTTTACTCTTCTTCTAATCTCTAGTTTTTCATGCACCTGCTCTCTTACTTTAAGAACTGTTAGTTTTTTTATCAACTTCTGTTTTTACTGTATGAAAGGTGATATATATATATAAATACATAAAGTTGAAGTTATAAGCTCAATTTGGACACATATACTTAAACACATAGATACAAGAGCTGACACACACACATATATCCAAAATAAATAAATACTTCATAGTGGTAAAAGTGCGTTTAGCTGAAATATGTGATATTATTATTATTATATGTGATATTATTATTATTATATGTGATATTATTATTATTATATGTGATATTATAATCACGGTATGGATTAGCACTGTTGTTAGCACACCGAGCTAGTAATCGACGTAGCACACGCGAAATAAGACACTCACCAAATACTGATGTGAATCCGCCCTGACCAAAGCAAAGTGCGTTTTTTTTTACATATTTCTCATGTGACTAAAGGTCACGTTAACTTAAGTCAACGTTACGTGCGAGTGAAAGCAAAAAAAAAAACACAAACACACCACAAGTGTTTATCCTGAGGGATCTTCTTCTTCGCTGGGGCAAGGTGCTTCCTGAAAACAACGCGCTGCTGCCCCCGTCTGGTGGCGACTGGACTGTCCTGTGTTGTCCAAGTGTGGAAGATATTTGACGTCAATAAAAGTAGTAAAAACTTTATTTATAAATGCTTGACAAGTGAATTTACTTCTTTTATAAATGTTTTAATGCATTAAAATAGTTCTGCAGTCTTGCTGTGGTGCAAAACAAACAGCCTGGTTCATTCTTACCGGGTGGACGTCCCCTTCCGACATCACACATCAAGCACTTGAACGCCTCGCGCTGTTCCTGAACGTGCAGACGCTACAGTCCCAGTACCCATCGTCGGAGGATGGCTTAGATTGTCTTTTTGGCCTTGAGACAAAAACAAAAAAAAAAAAACTTTTAATTATGTTAGATAAAAACGACCCGAACAGGAAAGAAAGCGACTCTTTAACAACCAAAAGGGAGCTTTCGGTTGAACAGTTGCCCCGCATTAAAGGAGCAGCCAGCCGCCATGAACAGTTCAGTAAAAAAAAAAAATGCTCCATCCATTGACCGAGCTTTCTGTTTATCAAATGTCCCGAGAGCGTCTTCGTTTAAACACATAGCGACAGGTTTTTACCTTTGGGGCTCTTCTTATCTCCCATTTTTAGGAAAACGTGTACTCAGTGGAGTTTTAAAAAAAAAAAAGGGGTCCAATGTTACAGGTTGAAGGAAAACGCATTTAGCGCTAGCTGCTGCTGCTGCTGCTCGCCTCAGCTGTCGTCGAAGGCGGTCACGTGACGCGCGCTCACCCAATCGGCTGTAATGTAATCACAACAACACGGAGAGAGACGCGACGCGACGCTTTGTAAAAAAAAAAAAAAAAAAAAGTGTTGCAGGATCAGATGAACCTCCTTGATCCCACACGAGAAACTCAACTGTCACGAAGCAAGAAGGGGAGTGAGTGCAGAGATAACACATGCACAGTGTGGTGCTGCCTTCATTCTCAGCCTCTGAGACAGTCACCATGTGTAAAAGGAAGTACTGCAAAGTGGAATGAGACACACGTAATCAAAGAAAGTGATGAAGTTTGATAGTATGTAGTACACATAGCTCATAATTCAGAAAGAGTTCTATTTGTAAGACTTAAGATAAGTTTTAAGTTAAGCAATCTGGGCTTTACATGAATTCTTTCTGTTATATATTTATTATATATTCACTTTTATTTATTATTTGGTTAGTATTATTTGTCTATTTCTATATCTTAACCGTCAATATTATATATATATTATACTTATATATATATATAATATCGTATATCTATATATATTCTGTGTGTGGGTTGTGTTTCTTTATATATATATATCTATATATATATATTATATATATTATGCTTTACTTTTATTCTATTGATTACCATTAAACATTTTAATAGTTTTATTTTTTAGTCTGTCTGTCTGATCTATCTATCTACTATCTATCTATCTATCTATCTATCTATCTATCTATCTATCTATCTATCTTCTATCTATCTGTCTGTCTGTCTGTCTGTCTGTGTCTGTCTGTTCTTATCTATCTATCTATCATCTCTCTATCTATCTATAATTATTTTATTTTACAGCTACAGTTAGAAACATTTCAGATTAAAAAAAGACATACTATATTGAGTTAATCCATGTTATGGATTCAGTTTTCCCACTGGTCAGATTTAGCTCCACATTGACAAGCTGCACCATTAAACGCTGTTTATTATTATTATTATTATTATTATTATTTTATTATTATTATTTATTATTATTACTATTATGACTGTTGTGATAACACTGACAGCCAGGGTCCATACTGTGTTCATCAGTACTTTGTGATACTTCATTTTCAATCCGCTCCCCCTCTCCACCTTTACAAATC